>NC_046990.1:3284916-3374916 GCF_009769545.1 Cyclopterus lumpus
ATTACAATTGAGAAAATGTCCCTTTTACAGCAGTTTTCAACCAGTTTTTTTACAACAATCTAGGATGTTTTTGTGTGTCCCTTTGACAATGTGTGCTGACATGCAAATTAATGTTAAAACTTACAATACATTACTTGATCAGGTCATCTAAATCTTCTCCCAGGAAGATGATGACACAAGAGTGTTTTCTGTATTTTATTTCAGACTTTTGAAGTTCTCATAAATGTTGGTTTTATATTCACAGTTTTGGAACACACATGTTAGTCTCTCTTTTTTAAGATGCTGAAATATATGTTGAAAATATTCCCTTTCTGTGGAGAGTTGATTATGACCACAAATATGGCATGTGAACGTGGATATGGCTTTGTTGACTACTTGGGTGACTGCAGGGTGATTTCTTGATGAATGGCTTAGTAGGGCATTTCAAGTCTTGAATCTACATGTACAATTTGAATAAGTTCATGGATATGAATGGCCCTGTCCGTAATGCCTATGATTCAGCTTGTAGTGCTTGAGCAGTTCAGATCTTCTTGTAAACTCCTTTCCACAGTCCTTGCATCTCCACATGAAGTGCAACGCTTGGAAAAATAAAGAGATGGGCTTTACTGGGCATATCTTTGGGGAAACCGTGGAGCAAATAATTTAAACAGAAGTCCATCAAACGTAGCCAGCCCTCTCTGAATAGACTTTAAGGTATAAGTTCATGTTTCAAGTCTGTCTTAAAGCAAATGTAAGGCAATTGTTTCTTTGTTCAATACTGGTTGCAAAGACATTTGTTCAAATACTAATTTAAGTATTTTATATATATATATATATATTTTTTTTAGATATATACTACACCCTCTCTCTATTGCTAGAGTCCCGCTGAGCCTCAATCAATATACAGTATGTATATTTATTGAGACAAGTACTACTGAAATACTATTTTTACAGTGTATGTGTTATTGATTTCTAATTGTGACATCATTATAAAAAAAAACACTCTATGATTATGGTTTCTCTTCAGCACTGGAATACATTTTTGACCCTAAACATTTTTTAGGGTCAATGTTTCAGGTTAAACTTAAATGATATAACTCAAACTCGACAGTCAGGAATGATCAGCCTGATCTGAGTGAATGGAATGATGATACATTGATGTAAAACGTGTTTCCTCTCTCCAGCTCTCTCTCTGACTTAAATTGTATCCATAACACAAGTTATTGAGGGAAATAACAGACCAAGAAAAGTTGTTTCAATTCAATTCAGTTTATTTTGTATAGCCCAATATCACAAATTACAAATTTGCCTCAGAGGGCATTACATTCTGTACACATACGACATCCCTGTCCCAGGACCTCACATCAAATCAGGAAAAACTCCCCAAAAATAATCTTTCACAGGGAAAAAAGGGAAGAAACCTTCAGGAGAGCAACAGAGGAGGATCCCTCTCCCCGGATGGACAGAAGCAATATATGTCATGTGTACAGAATGAATAGCATTACAGAGTTACATAAACACATTCAAATGAATATGACAATGTATGAATGGACCTCCACAATCCATGAAACAGAAGGAGGTAGAGAGGAAGGGTGGGCGGGGTGCATCAGCAGGGTCCATGGCCATGCCGCATCAGCCAGGCCGAGGCAGGAGGCCGGCTCACCAGGCAGGAGGCATCAGACACCGCCAGGTCCAATGGATCCTATGAGACGTGAAGTCACAAAGACTCCGGGGAGAAAGCAGAGTTAATAAGGTGCAATGCAGAGATACATTCATCCATAAGTAAAAAGAGAAGAGGAGATAGGTGCTCAGTGTATCCTAAAAACATCCCACAGCAGCCTATAGCAGCATATCTAGGGGCGGGACCAGGGCAAACCTGATTCAGCCCTAACTATAAGCACTATCAAACAGGAAAGTCTTAAGTCTATTCTTAAATGAGGTGACTGTGTCTGCCTCCCGGACTGAAAGTGGAAGCTGGTTCCATAAAAGAGGAGCTTGATAACTGAAGGCTCTGGCTCCCATCCTACTTTTTAGGACTCTAGGAACCACAAGTAGCCCGGCATTTAGTGAGTGCAGCTCTCTAGTGGGGCAATATGGTACTACAAGCTCCTTAAGATATGATGGTGCATCACCAATCAAGGCTTTGTAGGTGAGGAGAAGAATTTTAAATGTGATTCATGATTTTACAGGGAGCCAGTGCAGAGCAGCTAATACAGGAGTAATGTGATCTATTTTCTTAGTTTTTATGAGTACACAACCTGCAGAATTCTGGATCAACTGGAGGGATTTAAGAGACTTATTAGAGCAGCCTGATAATAAGGAGTTACAGTAATCTAGTCTAGAAGTAACAAACGTGTGAACCAGCTTTTCTGCATCTTTTTGAGACAATATGTGCCTGATTTTTGAAATGTTACATAGATGAAAAAATGCAGTTCTTGAGATTTGCTTCCAGTGGGAGTTAAATGACAAGTCCCGGTCAAAGATAACGCCGAGATTCTTTACAGTGGTGTTGGATGCCAGGGAAATGCCATCTACAGAAACCACATCACCAGATAATTGATCTCTGAGGTGTTCAGGGCCCAGTAAAATAACTTCAGTTTTGTCTGAGTTTAACATCAGGAAGTTGCAGGTCATCCATGTTTTTATGTCTTTAAGACATGCTTTAATTTTAGCAAGCTGTTTGGTCTCCTCTGGTTTGATCGATAGATATAATTGAGTATCATCTGCATAGCAATGAAAGTTTATGGAGTGTTTCCTGATTATGTTGCCCACAGGAAGCATATATAAGGTAAATAAAATTGGTCCAAGCACAGAACCTTGTGGAACTCCGTGATTAACGTTGATATTTATTTTTGTTGTCCTTTTGTTGTTTGGACCTACAATGAACATATAATTTAACCAGATGGTGATTTAGAAAACAAATCTCTTCACTCTGGTATGAAACTCTAGCAATCAGTACGATCAGCTGCAGCGTCCAATCAAATAACTGATGAACAATGAGGGGGCATGTCGAGCGTTAAAACACTTCCTGGAAGCCTGGTTTCGTGCCTCCTCGATCGCTCCTCGCTTCTCAGAGTAGAATAAGAGCTTTGGGACGGCCGTCATTATGCCGCGCAGAACAACTTACGGTACAAGCGAGGATCGAGCAAACGACAAATAAGAGATTTGGAATGTAGCCATTGTAAGAACACAGATGGTTGGCTAGTTGACAAAGGTTAGCATGCTAACACATCAGTAATACATATACATGCTTCACATCAGTGTGTTACCACTGTCAGTGTAAGCATGCTAGTTACTTACTTTACTTGTTTGCAACATCGTGTGCAATATCACAGTAAATATTATTTTCCAATACCATTTCCAATATTACTGTCTATCATACACAATATTCCGTTTCTATTTTGCCATCGGGCACTGGTTAGTATTACTTGTTATACACTTCATAGTTTTACCCTTGTTTTAAATTGTTTTAATTAATTTTTTCTATTTGATTTGTTTGTGTATTTATCTTATTGCCTTACATTCTGCTTTGCACTGGTGTCCGTATTACTTGTTTTACACCTAATACTTATTTATCTGATCCGATGTGAGGTCCTGGGACGGGGATGTCGTATGTGTACAGATTGTAAAGCCCTCTGAGGATAATTCGTAATTTGTGATATTGGGCTATATAAAATAAACTGAATTGAATTGAATCTATTCATAATGGTTTTTCAAAAGTTATTTTTCTTATTCTTCTGTTATCGTTGATCGATCTCTGACACAATAATTTCCTTTAGATAAATACAATTTGATTTGATCTTATCGTGCCAATGTTAGCTCAACTCACTGCTGTGCCTTTGTGGGGCCTCAAAAAGCTACTAGCACGGCTGTAGGCTCAATGGTTGCTGTTGCAAATGAGCAGATTTTCCATTTTCAGTTATTTATTGGACACAGTGTTGCTCTGACACACCACAGTAGTTCTATTTTGTACATCCATAACCAGCTTGGCTATGAGAACTAAAGTTGGACACATATCATAACTCTATACCATACTGACCAGGGAGTGAAAAGCCAAGTGCAGCTCTATGTAAACCGTGTAGAACAGTGACGTTAATGTCTGTCTAAGAATTTGCATATTTTAGTCCATTTCTGAATCAGAACCATTTATTGCCAAGTATGTTGGACATACAAATATAATTTGTCTTGGGTGGTGGATAACATTGGACAATGAGACAAATATGACAAATAAGACACATAAACACAGTGCAAGAAATGTATCACAAATAATGCACATTACTACTACGTGCGCTTGTAGACCTTTTTTATACCAAAGTGTTTTAATGTCCGTCATCACACTGCATCAACATTAAAAGCAGAATAAAAAGAGTCAAACCAAAACCTACAACTGCATGATGATATATTAAATATCTTAAGTCAGTTTTAAGTCTATAATTGCTACCTTGAGGACAGAGAATAACAGTCTGACACTGAGTGTTGTGAGATATTTATAGGTGTCCAAAGTCTCTACTGTCTGTCTGATGTTGATGCCGCTTTGGGGGACAGGTGGAGTATGCCGAAAATCAGTGCACACGTTCTTTGTTCATGACATGTTTAGCTGTAGGAATCACATCAGTCAGTGTCACCTACAACAGGACCTTGACAAATTCCATTTTCGTCTCGATGCCTGACAGTGAGTGACGCCTGGCTTGCGCAAGTACTCTGCTGCCATGAGCCATTGCCTTTTGATCTCACCTGATGATTTATGATTTTTTCCAGCTATTAAACTTAATTGTTGCTTTACAGGAACTTTTGTGACGTGACGTTTGACTGTCCATGTTCATGTCATAATACTTGAATGACAAAAAGGTTGTTTTTCATTGTGTAGCAGTTTTCAAAACGTCCACGTCAATATGTTGCTGCCTAAAATGAAAATAAACATCATGAATCTGATCTGGGCAAATTAACCTGATGTGTGTAAAGGGGGTGGGGGCCCTGGTGCACCGCTGCCTCACCTTCTGGTAAGAAGCCCTTGTCGACTACTGTAATCATGACTTTTTCTTCTCTGTCATGCACTTTAAAGAACATATATTTACTTGCACATTTGAGATATGTGGTGAACTCCTCCTCTTCTCTCATGTCTCGCTCCTCCTCCTGATTGATTGACGAATCACCCGTTTCGTCCTCTGTAACGTCCTCTTTTACGCTGATCTTGAACTTCCTTGTACCAGTTGTTTGGTCCCTGTTGTTTGTTAGTCTTTTGTGTCACTGTGTTTTCCATGTTTTTCTTAGTAAAAATAGTTTTTTGTTTCCCCGTACCTGAGCTCTTGCCTCACCACACCCTGTGACACCCCGTGACACCCTTAAATCCTTTACCTTGCAACATGTCAACACATTGTGGGTTGCTGCAAGGACCCTTCTCCACCATCTCCTCCTCCTCTTGCATGGCCTGCTCGTCCTCCACCTGCAGCTCCCGGTCCAGAAACAAGGGATGGAACTTGTGGCTGTGAACGTTGCTATTTTTTTTCTCCTGTCGGGCTGTTGAAGGTTTTTGCCTGGAAACGTTAAAAAAAGAGAACCAAAACATTTTTATATTTGTTAGTAAGTAAGCAAGTTTTATTGTAATAAAGCATTTAACAGGGAGAGTGACTGAAAAAGGAAACTTATTTGTCCAGACACAGCCGTCCTTATGTCTGTGAAGACGGGCCTCCCAGGCAGGCCCGTCTCCACCTACGCCATCTGCATGAAAAGAAAAGATTCTTTACCGGCTGCAATTAGGAGTCTGTTATATTGCGGGTTGCAGTTGAAATTTACTGTTGGGATCGTCTTGCCCATCAACTGGAGGTGGCTGGCGTAGCTGCTCACATCAGGCTTGTGTCATAACCGCTTCATTTGCATGTGAAAACAAAGCTAATCCCCTCCATATTGTCCAGTAACAGCCAATTAAATCTAAAAATAAAAAGGTCTGAATATATTAATTTATTTGTCAAAAACATGAAAAAAAATACGTCCGACTTCGACGTCTCTCACACTTAAACCAGGCAAATAAGTTAGTTAAAGAGTAATTAGAAGTGGATTCCTTCCCTACACGTGGATAAAATCTGTAAAATGAAGGCCTAAAGTGTTTATTCCCCACTCTCGTTTTTGTCCTCCATTTTGCAAAAAATGTTAGTCCCGGGTGTCCTGAATCCTTTGCTACCTGAAGGCAAATGTTTAAAAAGTTTGACAAAATTATAATTTTAATATATTTAATATATATTTCTTCAATAAATACATAAATAATCAATAAATGCTTTCTGAAAGGTAGGAGGAAGTACTTCATTCCAACATTACGATTATTCATCATCCAAGAGGGTCCATGTAAATATTCATCAGGTTCAAATACATGTCTTATCTATCATAGGGTTGCAATCAAATGCTTAACTCCCTGAAAGTAAGAGAATCTGATGTAGCTATTAAATGTACTTAATTTAATAGGCTACATCTACAGCTCATTTGAATATGGTATAGCACTGTTTACACCAGTGGCTTGTGAGCTGAATAGATTTGGTCGGGTTGGCTTTTAACTTGGATCTTTATTCAGAGAAAAGAGAAATTCAGGCACCAGCATATTATAGCTTCATCAATTACTTTAGCCTGTTAGCTCTGTGTTAGCTCTTGATTTGACAGTGCTTTGATGTAAATCCAACACATTTTTGTGCAACATGTACAGTACAGTGCTAGATCGGCTCCAAGGTGCTCTAACTTCTTTTATTACAACTATCGCCATGTTGTCAAGAGATTAAACAGCTGTTTACAGTTAATGCATGAATTTAAGCATTCCCAAATCAAAAGCTTAAGATTACCATCCCGTCTCACTGGGGGAAGATTTCAGTCTGTTCATGGGGGCTGATTGTGCTCCATTCATTATCCTTCCAATAAGTCAGTGAGACAGGCCTAGTTGAGCATGTGTACACGAATCAGCCTCGAGTCAACCTCTATTCACTTGAGGCATTGAAAGTGAACTCCTTGACGGTGTGTGTGTGTGTGTGTGTGCTCATGTTCTTCTATCTTTGGGAGGACTGTGTTATAGACCTTGAGTGTGAGGACATTTTTGAAAAGGACATTACGATGGGTCCTTACATTGTCAAAGAAAGTGTTGCTTTGGGCCCGTCTATACTTCCGTTTTGAAAAGTGTGGGACCTCTGAGCAAATAATAGTAAACCGATTTTTCCGAGCCTCCATTTCTTCCAAGAATATCTTTTTGAAAGTGGAGAGGTTTTGGCCAGTTCTCAATTCTTTGTAGAAAAAGCATTCACCACTCCCAATATATTTAATGGCCATTTTTGGAAAGCACGAACATTTGGCTGATTCACACACTCAAAAGGATGTGTTTTTGGAAGCAGAGGACATTGAGGACACAGGCCTCGTTTCTATTCTGAATGTGAAGGGACATCTGGTTTTGGCATGAATGAACAATCTAAAATTAAGCTCGGTAAAATTCAAGTGCTCCAACTCCATCCCAATATTTTGATCGTGGTTGAGGGTGGTTCAGTTTGATGATGCTCGATGCCGACCATAGAAGTTAAGATGTGTGTTTGTGTGCGTTTGCAGTGCAAACACTGGCAGGGTATCTTCTCTTTGGGCTCATTCATATTAAACATACATACTATTTTTGCATCGTATTGCATTTTAGATAAAAGCACCTCTGAACTGGCAGGAGGTATTTCACAGAGAGATGTGGTTGTCTGTACTCGGGTGGGTGGTCATTTCAGGTTTATTTCAGGTTTATTTTTAAGAAATCTCGAAAAGGGCTCACTACGCCTTACAAATTCTAATCACAACATCGCAAACCTGTACACAGGATGACCTTCCAGCCTTGCAAGGTTTCCAGACTTATTCATAATTATATGTCTCTATTGGCACTGTTTATTGGGTTGGTGATACTTCTATGACTTTTAACAATATGTATTCTTTGCAAAGGTCAGCCGTGGGGTTTGTTTTCCTCAGATTTAATGATATTCTGCATTGTGCGTGACATTTCGTGAACAGGGTTCAAAAACACGATAGCTATTTACCCCCCAAAAGGACATGAGTACAAACCACAAATCAAAACGGCAGGAAACGGCAGCCTTGAATAAAAATCTCACCAAAGATCCATGAGATATCTCTCTCACGGGGTACATCCCTCCCAAAGTTAGTAAACCAGGGAGTCGGAGCTCTAATCTGTGATATTGCTGAGGTGTATAGCCTGAAGCTGTTGCATTGATGATAAATAACTTGAGACTTTCATTGTGATGTCTACCTAGTGTGTTTTTATTTACAGTCAGACTAGACTGGTTTGCTATATTCTTGTTGGATGCCCGCCCGCCCACTCTCCCATTCTCAGGCCCATTCCCCTATTTTGATTTATTCAGCTTCTACCCCCTCAAGCCATGGTACCAGCCCCAAAACACCTGACTAACAGTCCTGCATCATGTTGGAAAAAAATGTAAAAGTGTTGATCTTTTGAAAGTATCTCTCCAACGGCAGCGTCTTAATGAGGGTGCAGCTTGTTACGCATCTGCTAAAAAAAGAAAGCAAGAAAACCAATGTCACAGTCTGAGCCCTGTTTCAAAGCAGCCTTGCTTTTACTAAAAAATGTCCGGCAGCAGCAGCTGCCTTAAAGCTGTCGCAGAATTAGGCGTCCTTTCCCCCAATCTGAGATAAGATCACACCTTAATCGCTGTGCATCATTACGGCGTCCCTTAACCAAGGCTGAGGAATGTAATCGCTTATCTCCCCGAGAGCAGCACAATCAATAGGAACACAGTTTATCAAAAGAAGACACGGCAAAGTTTGTGTAGACACCTGTGGGAAGCCGGCAAATCAATTAAAAAAAATCACAACACACAAATCAGTTTAATCTTCTTGCAGACACAGGCTCGCATCAACATCCTTTTTTAAAAGCCGCTATTTCTTTCTGCCAGTGAGAGAAGAAGTCATCTGAGGACGAACGTGAAAAGAAACGCTCAACAGTGTGACATCAAATCTCCCCGCCAGTAAAAACAATACTCGTCTAGCTCTGAACTCATTCACTACACTGGTCAGACCTCAGATGACTAATGGACAACACAACTATACAGAACTCTTTGTCTTTTCTGTGGGTTTGAGGGTCAGTGCATCCAATTTAAGAAAAAGAATAAAGGTTTTGGGCGTTTCTTCCCCAACATTTCTGCCACCATTCAAGTGCATGGCAGGGAATGAAATGCCATTTGATATGTTGAAAGCATTAAAAAACTGCATTAGAAAAAAAAGGACTCCTGTAAAAGATTCATGGTCACTGTGGATAGCGCACAAACCATTGTGGACCATTTTCATAGGGACTATTTTCTCCTTAGAGAACAGCATTGTAATTATAACTGTGTGCTTAGAATGCCCGGGAGCTCAGTTAATTTCACATTGAGAGTGTCTTTGCAGAAAATAATGGTAGAATACGTTGTTTCTCCAAGTTCACATGATATCTATTGCTTCTGTCCATCCGGGGACAGGGATGTCGTATGTGTACAGATTGTAAGGAGGAGAATTTGTAATTTGTGATTTTGGGCTATGTAAAATAAACCAAATTGAATTGAATCTTCACGGTCAAAATGACCCAATGTGAAAAATGTCCTTCCACTTGAAACTGTTGCAATTCTCGCCAAAATCACAGTTTTTTGAGCCACTGAAAACAAAAGTGTTTTCAAGAATATGTAATGTGTAATTCTGGTGTAACGTGGTTGGTGAGGGTGGAGGGAGCTCATGCATGTAGACAGTAGAGGACTGCAGAGAGCGAACCAATAATGACGAGATGAGTTTCACACCAAGATATATAGAATTAAAGGAGAACTTTAGGAGGAGGTATTTTTCAACATGAACCCATCTTTTTGGCTGAAGGTACTAACAGTGACAACAATTTTTGAAATTGGTCCAGTATTGAGCGACAGCGCTGCAGCAGCAATTCCACACTTGTCAATGTAACGTTGCGTACACTAAAAGTTTGCAAATGACAGGCTCAAATTGTTATTATTAGTGTCAGAGACAATGTTATGGGAGGAATCCCACAAAGGAGGAGAGAAGGAATCTCTTGAGGTGACTAGTCGCCGGAACAAAACAGTGGCACCGTGAGTGAGAGTTTATTTATTATGCTGGAGTGCAGAAAGAGAGTTGTTGTTGTTTTGAATGTTTATCTGGAGTCGACAATGTGGATGAGGTCTTTGAATCTGACGAAAAATGGACGTAAAGTGTGGGACCCGTTGCTACCCAATATTCAGATTTCACAACAAGACTTTTCTTTGAGCGGAATTTCAAGCAAAAGGTCGGTGTGTCCCCGACTAATAATTGTAAAACCCACATTACGGGCTAAGATATATGCAACTTTAACTGTGTCAGAATAATGGACTGTGCTGTGTGTTGTCTTTATGTTTGTGTAGTGACGCCGCTGTTCATGGTGCTGGTGTGTAGCGGAGATTGATAGACGGAGAGACACAGCTTTTCATCCTTTTGGTGGTTATTAAATAGAATTTTCTGTCCTAATTCCATTTTGCACATCGCGGCAATATGCAGACAGAAGGGAAGTGAAGGCCGCTGTTTCTATACTATTCTCCAGCAAATTTTAGGAATGCCTTTAATAAATTCTAATATTTAGCACTCCGATAGTGATCCGTGCTTATGCCAGAGCTCAGATTAATACATGTAGGCCTATTCTTTGATCTTTAAATAGCCATGTAGTTATTTATGAATGTTTAATTACTGCAAGGATTCGATTGAATCCGGCTTCTGAGGTTGGCTCACGGAAAGCCGTTGTACGTTAAATAGCAGCAGGAGCTCTAACAGTTCTTAAATCTAGCAAGAAGACGCCAACTCGGCAACACTTGACAGCTCGGCCCTCCAGGCCTCCCTCCAAAGCCTCTCCCCCAAAATTATCATGAATAAACAAAACGACAAACACGGCTATTTTTAGAACTCACAGCTGTCAACCTTGCCGCTGGTGCAAGACTCATGCTGAGTGCTCGGGCAGAATGCACGCAGGTAGGAAGACGGAGAGACAGAACGTCCAACCATTAACATTAAACATTCAGGCCAAATGAAGTGACAGCCACACATGCCAGACTTTCATTTTAATGTTGTTTCTTTCTTTTAGCCAAATGCATTTTTGGAAAGATGTGTTAAGAACGGTCCCGCCATGTTGGCCACATCTTATCACATTCATCATTATCATTAGCAGGTGCTGATAATATCGGACCAGGAATGATACTTCTGTTCAGTGCTTTGCGTCTTTTAATGAGCACTGACAGCATTTCGTCAACCAATTACTCAGCGGTTGGTCTTTTAAAAAGGCACCTTTTCATCTCACAAATCCCTCTGTTGGTAGTTGTGGATTTCTAACTCGCTTCAGACTAAGACTTGACATATCTTTCTGTTTCTTCACCTTTCTCCGCTCGGCTCTCTCCCTACCTCCCTCTGACTTCAAAGTCTCTGGATAACAGGGTCTCTGACCTTGGGCGGTACCAATAACAAACCTTTGAAACTCTCTCTCGCCCCATGCCCCCCTCTCTCTTTCTCTACACCCCCTACTGCTGCGCCGACACTCAACTCTCATCCACTCGGCTGTCAATCAGCGGGCGTGCAGAGGCTACTGCCTACGGCTTCACCGCGTTACAGAGCTGCTGCTCACAGACGCACAGAGTCGTGGAAAGGGTCTTAAGTTTCGTGGCAGTGGACCGAGTTGTGGTTTAACTTCACATCAAGACGAAGACCTGGTGATGTTTGGCCACATCTTTTGAGCTTTGCGTTTAATGCAAAAAGACACCATGAAGGAATAACACTGATGTTCGACCAGTACTGTCCCAGATGGTTAGACTTAGTCTGTTTGTAGCACAGACTGTATATAAGAAGTGGGTGTCGTCATGGTGACGTCACCCACTGGTTTGTGGACTGATCGTTATGAAGCCAACATCAATATAACAGTCACCATGTTGTTGTTTTGCGCAACCAATGAACAGAAGTTACCAAATTTGGAATGCGGAGGTGTGACAGGAGTGGCAGCAGCGACCTGCCAATCCCAGTAGCCCCGCCCTAAAGCGTATTCCACTTTATGGTCTATTTGACTCTAAATGGATCATCGTTTACTAAATGAACATCATGTTGTATTGAAGAAGAGTTGACACTAGAGATTGAGACATTAAACTGAGAAGTAGGGTCCTTTTCTAATCGACGTCCATACAATCAGACTTCTTTTTGCAAACAGAGGAGTCGCCACCTGATGGTCAGTAGAGAGAATACAAGTTTTAAGACACATTGGTTTCACTCTGCAGAACCGGAGGCGCCCATATGGTCAAATACTGATGGTTGGTCAGTTGCCAAGGCTTTTAACTGACACTCCAAGGACACTTGATGTGCGGACTGGAAGAGCCTTGGTTTGGCATGGGACAGGAACAGCGGCCTCCCTGGTGCTGTCCGTCCTCCCCTCCTTCCCTTCGTTGAATCTCTCGCTCTTTACACTGCATCACTTGCTCTGGCACTCTAATAATGCCACCAATGGGTTGCGTCAGTCTCAAACGCCAAGAGGCCCTGATCAAGTCTGATGAGTTGGAGTGAGAAAGGGGCTGGCTTGCCACGATTTAGATAACTTCTTGTTCCATTAGGGTCTTTACTGGCAGGAACTGGAATTAAGTCACCGTATGCAAATTAAAAAACAAACCTTATTTTAAAGGTCACACTACGGTTAATGGGAAACTTTAAAGTTTAAGCTTACATCCACATTTTGCCTCTTACTCACTCAGACACACACACACCCACAGACCGATGTAAAAGTCTGACACAATGGGCCTTCTCTCTCCGACGCAACATGAGCACATTGTTTTAGGCATCCCATCTGCTCAGTTAGTTGGGGAGTGTGAAGTGCAGGAAAACACTGCTACTGCTGCTCATTAACCGTCGGAGCGTCATGCTGCTCTCAGTGATGCCGCTCTCAACTCCATTAGAGTCACATAAGGTCATCTGCATTCTAGATCGGGTGTAACTATCCTCCCGTCCAACTGTTCAAGACTTTTCAGATGTCATTTCTCCCTATTTATTTATTTATTTCGATGAATGTATGCAGGACAAGTTAGGGGAGGTTTCCAGTGGTCTCCTCCGGAGAAGTAAAATGAAAGAAGGGAAAACCTCTAATTTTGTACAACATATTTAATAGCAAGAATGTTTACTTTTAACAATAACAGATTATCTAAACTTGGATTGCACTATAATTTACTGTTTGTTGGTAAAGAAAATATGAATACGAATTTTAAAATGTAACCTCGCCACAGGGGTGCAGGAATGACTCATTTCTTTAGGCCAACCCAGAAGTTAGTCACACCCTGGTTCCCTCCACAAAATAGATTTTAAAATTGGCCTTCAGATAAGTGAGAAAAAAACCCAGCTCTTAAACTTAAGAGCTACACGTCGGTCACAGGACCTTGCGTCACCACAACTGTCTCATAGAGCCACAAAGGTGCGTAAAAGCATCAAAATTAACATTTACTATTTACTGAGATCTTATTTCGTAGCACTAAAAGTCAAAACCTCCTGAAGCTCGTGTCAACCATAGACCTTATTTCAGGCATCTCACCTAAAAACCCATAAAACCAGACGTCCAACTCATTTCCACGTTTATGTCTCATTCCAGCCGCCTTCTGTGGACATTTATTTGAAGCCAATGGTGTTTCTCAGTAGTAAGTTTACTAAAGAAGGACATAACGGGGCTTCACAGAAAGACTCGCTCATGGTGAGAGCTATTATTTCCGAGTGCGGTGCGGACCAGCAGGAGTTTTGCTGATAAATCACAGCTCTCCAGCAGCCACGAGAACTGCAGCTTCCGAGACTTCAAACCTGCTTTTTAGTCTGGTGATACGAATCCCCTCGCCTCTTTAAAGATATGTTTCCTTCAGGAAGCAAAACCAGTGCCAGCCACCATATCGTTTAAAGAATCTCTAACACATGCTGATGTAGCTGTCACACAACTTCCTCTTTGTTCTATGGACTTTTGCAGTTTCAGCACATAACACACACACAAGCTGTTTAATGGACAGCTTCCGAGCCCTCTGATTGGACTCCGTGAGGAACACGGCTACGGCATTCAGTCGATCGAAGAATCTTCCACTTCTCTTGACAGTTTGAGTTTGAACATGCTGTTGATATTTGCCTTTGAGCGCCTCTGGAAATGAGTTTCGGTGGGCAGTGCTCTTTTCGTGTGCGCTCGGTGTCCGTGCCCCCCATCTGACACTCCAGTAATGAATACGCTGGCGTCGGTCCGATTCCCAAATGCCAGACATACAAAACCAAACAATAGGTAGGTGAGTCACTTCCTGCTGGTGCTTAAGAATACCATCCGCAGGACTGGATTTCATTGTGAAAATATTTTTAAAAAAACATCTGTAACATGTCCTCCTGCTCTTGGGATGCTTGCCCAACCTGGCTTAAGGAGACATGAGACACACCAGGGGGAGGTGTGAACAAAAGGATTAAGACAAAGCATATCCATTGAGTTTGCTCTGGATGCGTTCAATGGCTTCATTTGTCTCCATAAACTCTTCCAGTCAGAGGGATTTTATGTTTTTTATTTCATAAAAAACTTTGTTTGCTTGGTCTTTTGTGCAATGGTATAACTAACTTTATTGGATTCCTAAAGTATAACACCAAGAAAGAGAAAACCCGACCTACATAAGGTAACACTATATCAAGGTAACCTTAAAGAGCAGTAACAATGATGTTAACCCTCTGAACCTTCCAGCAGTTTCATCAAAAAAGTTTCACATTTTATTCTGTTGATTTTCACTGAAAATGTTGGAAAAAAGAAAGTGCTTCTTGCTCTTTACATTGAACTATTTACATTTTTACAACCTCTACTGGCAGCCTCTCCTCAATGCTCAGTTCCCTCGAAGATCCACTGAATTGCTGTCACATGAACGAGTCAATCATGGCTTCCTAATGACTAATGGCTTACTCATTATTTTATGTTTTAATTTTTTATTTAAAGGATCTGGTTACTTCAAACGTTTATTTCATTTAAAATGAGACATGCAGAATAAAAGGTTTTGGATGAAATATCACAATTTGAAGCTTTGACGAAAAGCTCTCTTCACACAATATGTTCATTACATCTTCTGACGATGATAAACGGGGTAGTTTTGGCGATTGTTTGAAGATGCTTTTCAGTCCCGTTAGCGGGTTTTGGGGTTCAGAGGTAAGTCTCGAAGGAGTTTTGTTTTGCACAACAAGCCCGGGTATCTGCCTGAAATATCTGGCACTGACCGGGCTCCACTCCTGTGTGATGTAGTCCATGTTTTAAAGATTTGTTCGACCTCCCGTGTTCTTGTATTGCTCTTCATACTCTTCCAGCCCCCGTCTGAGCTGTATTTGCTGTGTAAACATCCCGCTGACCGAAGATTTTCTCCCGAGGAAGCAGAGCTTTAGACAACAAGGTGTTTTTGAGCAGTTTGTGTGGACATCCGATATTTGCCGAGGCAAAATTGAACTGTATAGAAAAACCACTAAACCCCAGCACCTCCCAGGTAGCCATGGGAAAGCAGGATTCCTGGGTCCAAACGACTCTTCAAGCCGCCCCCCTTCTGTCCACATGCGTTGTCTGTGTATTTTGCTTTTGATCATCCCAGTTTATTTGCCTGCTTATCTCTGGGCCCGTTCTTCCAACTCCCAAGATAAGAAAAGCGAACTTGCATGGACTATTCATCCAGAGCCGCGGTAGTTGTGACCTTTTCCACAAAGTGTTTCCACACAGCCCTGGTTCTTTAAGCTGGCTAATGATCCATAGAGAAGCCCTGTGGCTCAACCTCTGTAATTATACTCTCGCTCTGCTCTCTCTCCTATCCCTCTCTGTCAGCCTCTTCTTTATCTGTCACAAATGTTTTTTTGCAGCCTTCAGTTGTGCATCCTCTCCCTTCTCGTTTTCTCTATTCCTCTCTCTGATCCACAACTTGCTTTTCATCCCTTCTGTTTGTCTTTGTTTTCCTCTTTTGCCCACTCTCTCATTCTCCCTCCCTCCATCATCGTAATGTATGCACAGCTCTCCTCCCAGGGAACCCTCCTCCACATCTACCACCCTCTACTCTCGGGCTGAATAATGGAGCCGCTCCAATCTCAGCACGGGGCAGCCCACACGGGTGGAGCAGCAGCCTCAAAGGGAGCATACCAGAATAGATGGTAATCTGTCTGTCAAGTCGGGTGTTTGGACGGGGAAATCATGATGCATTTGAGTTTTTCTTTCTCGATTTTTTTCTCCTAACTTAACAAAACTGTCTTCTAAAGAAAAAGAAGATAATTCCCCTAGGAAACTCTGACCTTGATTTTCTACACTGGCTCCCCATCAGTCACCCTTAGATTAAAGCTTCCTGTGATCACTTTGAGAGATCTTCATAGCCGGACACCTGTCTACATGAAAGCACGACTGTGCTGGGCTAGTACTTTGTAGGTTGTGGCTAGAACTCTCTTCTGTGGACACCTTTTAAGAAGCAGCTCATTTCACACCTGTATGGACTTGCCTTTGTATTTAATTATATTGTACTATGTTATTCCTCCCAGCTCATCAAATACGGACACTTTAACAGTAACCCTGGGCGTCCGGCACCAAGACATCTTTTAGCGCAGCGGTCCTTATTGTGACCTTTTTTGCGCCACGGACCAGTTTTGTGTAAGACAATATCTTCATGGTACGGCCTTAAATGATCAAATAAAATCATACGACCGGCATACAAACAAATATAAAGTACATAAAAACACAACTCGCCATTGAATTATTGGCATATTATGCAGAAACGGGCTTGTCACGTCAGAATCACCTGTAGCAGTAAACCAGTATTTTAAGTGACTCCTGATATTTTCGTGCAGCTTTCTTTTTCTCATTGGGCCTTAACCCCTTTCCAAAGAAGCTCTCGAAAAGTTTAGTTTTTTAATAATTTTTGCTCGCTTGTGGGCTTAATTTTTGGGGTAACTTGTCACATGACCGAGACGAGACGGTCAGAGCAACCGATGTGAAGGTCTCCCGAAATGGAATAGACGATGGATGAGTGAAACAAACGCAGACTTTCACCCAGGAGACATTGATGTGTTTTATCGTAGTTTCGTTATGTAATTTACCTGGCCTACTTTAAAACAGTTATGTAACATATGTACATATTCATATGCAGTGACACTTGTTTTAACCCAAGCCACTGTACGTTTATGCTCTCGAAAGAGGATTTATACATAAACCTACTTACTTTGCCATTGTTAAAAGTGCTATCCTGCAACATGTTGCTATTGCCAAATATAGATAATTTCCTTATTTGATAACAATATATATCACAGCATTTTTTTCTGATAATTCCAGAAATATATAGTTTTATGTGAGCATATTTACACAAGCACATGGTTTAGTATAATCTTGTAAAAAGCAAAGTTATCTGCAAAGAGGAAACACATTTCCTGCCGGAATACGGTCACAGTTTCAAACACATGATTAACGTTGTATATTCAATCTAACAGAACTGCTTGGTCGGGGAAGTAAAACATCTCGGATTGCCTTAAAATAACTGTTTGCTACGTGTTTCAGTGACGGACAGACATACAAAGGGTTGTCCGACCTCCCTCCTTGATTAGAAATAGAAATAGAAATTTGTGCAGAGGCATAATCCACGAGAGAATATGTTTCCTTTGAAATCTGACATGTTGTACAAGCCCATCCACTCTCACACCTGCGACATTCACACTGATGGAGAAAAAATTGAATATGTCCACAGAGGAAAAGGTAGACTAACTAATATTCCCTTTTGAACAGAGGCTTTCTCCACAATATCGGTACTTTTGATGAACTAGTTTTTGTGCTACATCTGAACACCCGGGAAATCAGAGGAACACCAGCTTCAAAGTCAGGGATGCAAATGAGGCATTATTATTCACCTGTCTGGAATTCTTCACTCGCCTCTTGTCTGCCGGGGCTTAACTGCATGCCGACACCTGATCCCCACACCCCCCTCAGCATAAGCACCCGAGGTTGCAACGCAGCAAGCCTCACAAGCTCCTTTGTGCCAGACACCATCAGTCACAACAGCTTCAGTTAGCTGGCAGGGCACGAAGGGCCCGTTTGAGGAGACCCTGGTATCCTGTAGGTCATTGCTCTCCCTGTGCTATTTCACATCTTTTAGAGAAAATAGATTGGAGTTTATATCAGTTGTAATTGTTGATGGATTTTACAGCTGCGTTTTCTCTCTGATGTATTATAACCACTTATCTGATTATGCTCCCCATGCTAACCTGTGTATTTTCAGATTTCAACATTCTTGTGTTATAAAGGGAATAAGACGGGTGAAGACAGCCAGCACCAGAGAAGGAATTTAATGGTGAACTGCTCCTAAACGTTGTTTTCCTTCCAGTAATAGGCTCTCCCACCCACGACCTGACCACCAATGACCTGACCACCACTTTCAACAACTCTGTGTTAGCCCCGACCCCGACTGCCAGGAACCTCGGTGTGACACTCGACAGTCAACTCTCCCTGACTGCCAACATTACTGTGACAACACGTTCCTGTAGGTACATGCTGCATAACATCAGGAGAATACGTCCTATTCTTACGCAGAAGGCCGCACCGCTTTCTGGTCCAGGCTCATTTCACGCCTAGACTACTGTAACTCCCTCCTGGCAGGTCTACCTGCTAAGGCCATCCAACCTTTACAGCTCATCCAGAATGCAGCAGCTCGACTGGTCTTCAACCTGCCTAAATTTACCCACACTACTCCGCTCCTCCGCTCCCTTCACTGGTTACCGGTGGCCGCCCGCATCCGCTTCAAAACATTGGTTCTGCGAACAGATCGGGTCCCGTCTACATCCTAGACATGGTAAAACCTTACACCCAGGACACGATCAAGCCTTACACCGCAGCCCGTTCACTCCGCTCGGCATCTACCAATCGACGTGTGACTCCGTCACGGCAAGCTAATCACTCGACAAAATCCTGGCTCCTCAGTGGTGGAACGAGCTCCCCATGGACATCAGGACAGCAGAAAGTCTCTATACCTTCCGTCGGAAACTAAAAACACATCTTTTCCGACTATACCTTGAATAAAAACAGATTAGCACTTCAGTGGCACTTACTTATGGTATTACTTATGATATTTTTGTAGTTTGGCTTTCTTCAAGAAACGTTACTTTCTTGATTCTTGTTGTTGAGTTTGTACTCATGGTTGAATGCACTCATTATTGTAAGTCGCTTTGGATAAAAACGTCAGCTAAATGACATGTAATGTAATGTTGTAACTTGTACTTATTTATACGTTTCTCAATTTGTCGACGAATGGTTCTAGCAGAAAGATTTAAACTAGCAGCGGCTAAGAATACACGGAAGTAGCAGCGAGGCTAATGACGCTAAAAATGTAGCGAGGTGGCAAAAACAACAGTTAAGTATGGTTCACATCGCAGTGCTAAGACGTTAGTTTCAGAGACAAGAGGCTGAAATGAGCCTCTTTTCGAAGGAAAGGGGCGGAGCTTCCTCAAGACCTCCCTAAAAAAAGGTTTTCCAGACACGTCCAACTAGGAGGAGGCCCTGGGGAAGAATCAGAAAACAGTGTGGGGGGGTATATTTCTTGTCAGGCCAGAGGAACGCTGTGGGGTCCTGCAGGACGAGGAGAGGGACGTCTGGAACACCCTGCTGGCCCGGTGACCCGGTCCCAGATAAGTGGAAGATGATGGATGGATTCCGAGAGACCCTTTTCTTTCTTTCACTCTACTTTCTAAATTTTCTTCTTGCATCTTTTGATCCACTTCTTCGTCCAGCTGTGAGTTTGCCTTTCTTGACTTTTTATTCTAGTGTTTTTAACTTTTATCTTCAATCCAACCCATATTTCTTTGCTGAAAGTTGCTTTAGCTGCACACTCTTCTCCATCTGGAATACATTAAGTTTCGAGTGAGTTATGCACTGAAGGACATGGGTGGACATGATTGCCATGATTGATGAGGCACAACGTCCTCCTTCATCTTCGCGTCTGACTTTCTTGTTGACCGAATACATTAATATGCTTAGAACAGTTTGAAGGTAAGTGTGGTAGAAATCATTTTCTAGTTGTACAGAAGATTGGTTTGTACCAGGATCAAACAAAATCTTGAAAAAAAAGAAAAATAAATGAAAAGAGCTCAACCGTTTCTTTATTTATCGTGTGTGTCTCTAAATTGTGTCTAATGAAGTGAAAACCATCACATTTGTGCACTTTTCGTGTCAGTACCTTGCTCACATGTATTTGTTGGGAGTTGGGAAGAGTTATCCCTGTTCCTGTCTACCGTGGTGGATTTTATGCAGATCATAAAAAAAATTTAAAAAAAAACTGCACACAGCGAAGATACGACGGCGCTAAACATAGCAATAAAAGAATGCTTAAATGCATTGTTGTGTTTGTGCGTCTCACACCAGATCAGAACCCTAAGACACAAAGAGACATCCGATACAGCAGGGGTCACCAACCTTTTTGAAACTGAGAGTTTGTACATAGTGTTTATTAATTTACCTGTTTTTACCTGTGTTTGTCATACTGTATTGTATCTGTGTTGTCTGGACTGTGCTACTGCAAGACATCATTGAAAATGAGAATTGGTTCTCAATTGATTTGACCTGGTTAAATAAAGGTTAAATAAAAAGAGCTACTTCAAGGGTACAAAATAATACGAAGGGCTACTTGTTTGATATAAACTTCCTGAATAACAAATTTGCACAGATCACCTTTTAATAATAATAATAATAATAATATATATGAAGTGTGTGCAACATATCAATGTTAATTATTACTCACAATAGATGGTAGGAAACACAGATATATTTAAACATGCAACATTTATTTCTGTTAATCTGCTTCAACATTTGAAAGTCAGAGGTATCACATATGTATTTTTGTAAATATATTTGACAGTTTTGTATGAAGCACATATGTAGCATTTTGTTCAAAATCACACAATTTTTGTACACATTTTCAGTAAATCATTAACCGTCATATCTAACCACTACCGTTGTAACATTTAAAACTAAATTATCAGTGTAAGATTTTAAATCTTTAAATCTTTTTAAATGAATCATATTACATTAGCACTAATCACCAAATTTGCAGCATCTTTCTTTTTAACATGTTTGTCTTAATGTTGTCATGGTGTTTTCAATGAAAACCTATGTTTTCTTTTTCTTTGTCTGTAAATGCCTGTTAGTGGGAAGCCTGGCATTGGACACTGTTCACCAATGTACTGTAATCTGGAGTATCATTTGACAACTCTGAGTGAGTCTTGTAGATGTGCATCAGCAAGGCGTGTTCTGTGTTTGTTCTCCATGAAGTTCATGTCGGAAAAGGCTGAACGCAACTTTCATAGCTGCTTGTACTTTTCTGTGTCCACAAGGCACCAACAGTTTGGTGCAGACTGATGGGTTTTGAGGTGGAGGTCATTTTGCAACGCTACAATTTCCATCTCCACCTGTCCAGCATCCAAGTTGAACAGCACTTAGGTGCTGAGCAATGCACGTCATGTCCACTTGAAGAAAGTATTTTAAACGAATGACACGCATGGCTCAAGTTGATCAAAGTCACAAAACCTGTCATTCACTGTCTGTGTGTTGCAGATGGCTGACATTGATGTAAGATGTATACAAGATGTATATAGCGTCTTCATTGGGAGGTGAGGGTTACCTCACCCCCTAATGAAGACGCTGTAGACATTTTAACGCTGATTGGCCAATACTCGAAACGTCACATCAAAGATGTTTTATTGCGAAGATCACAACATCACCTTTTCTCCTCGTCTCACTCCAATCTCAGAAACGCTGGCCCGTTTTTTTTTTTGGACGGAGCTCAATGTTGACTTGTTCTATTTTTTTAAAAATTTGAGTCGTTAAATGGGGTATATTAAATGCTCTAGCGAAGCTCCATGGACCAGCCCTCAGTTTTATGTATAATTCTTGATACACCGTAAATCCATTATTGCACTGAATCCACTGTGATTCATCAAAATGTAAGTGTCTCAAATTATGAGAAGAAATAATGTCTTGGACTGAAGGTTTCATCCCTCTCTCTATCTGTCCGTCTGTCTCTCTCTCTCTCTCTCTGTCACATAATATGCAAAACAATTAACATGCAGTCTTTTTTAGGCCTTTCCTTGTTCTTCTCTGTTAATAAGAGAGAACCAGACTTGAATACTGATGAATACCACACCTCTAATAATCCCATTACACTGCAAAATATGGCAGGGCTGACATGGCTTTGGCAATGTGTCAGCAGGGTAATGGCCATCTGCTCAGAGTATCAGGCAGAATGTGTGAGTTAAAAAATGATGGATTTGTATCTGTTTGATTGCAGAAAGAAAATAGGTTGTCCTTTTTTAAGTTGGGATTCAAACTTTTTTGTTCAAGGATGATATTTTGGCATTTGAAGTTCGCTATAACTCGCCTGTAGTGTGTGAACCTTGATTTAGCAACGTGGCCAATTTGTGACTTATTGAACCAGAGCAGCGTCTGGCAGTCTGTCTCAGGCAAATTGTTATTTGGCCTAAGCTACTTTAAGCTATGTGATTGAGCTTCCTTTTGGCAAAATGCTCTCAGTGGAATTAAGTTCACTCTGGTCAACGGTTACGCAGCTTTTATTTTGAAAGGTCAAGTCAAAAGAGTGGATCTGGTCTGAGCTGAGCCTCTTTGAGGTTGAAAGGAGTAATACAGTTTGCCATCTTGCTTTAGACTACGTAGTTGAAAACTAAAGAGCACTATATGGGGTATTCCAACTCACATTCTGCCAGGTCCCATTAAGAGAGAATTTCCTCATGCGTTGCTCTGCAACATCACAATAATGTGCAATACTTTGCGCTATAGGATTTAGTACCATATGTATTGAAAGTAAAATAAAGGCTGGATAAAAAAAAATGAATTTAACTCAATTGTCCCACAGCTTTAAATTCAGTTTATTCGGGCGTCAAGCGATGTCCATCAAAGGAGCCAAGATATTATATTCTTTTCATCTAAAAAGAGAGATGCGTGCGCAGGGACTTTATCTGTGGTTATTAAACCACTTGTTTCAGCTCATTTCTCTCTCTGTTAACATAATTTGTGATCAGTTAATTCATATGTCAGGATTCTGATCATATTGGGCTCTAAGGTTTATTTTTCTGTGCCTTCATTTTAGATGTGAGTCGGTATGTTTGCTCAAAGGATCTGAGCTTTGTCTCGTAGCGGCGCTTCACATCAGCTTTTAATATCGCTGAACAGAGACATGAGACATACTGCTTTTGAACTGGTTGTGGGAACAATAAACATATTGGAGTCCATTCTTGTTTAAAGGCTCTGGTTAAGATGTCCACATTTCTCTTTGGAGCGCCAAGTGAAATAACTTCTTCGTACTTTTCTCGTCTATCGGGTATCTCCTGTCGCTCACGTGTGCGTGTGAATATGGCACTCAAGTTGAAGGCGTGGCATAACGGAATACACACATGTGATTAGTAGCATCAAGCGAGATTATTTTCAACGCTTGTAATTGGTCGGTGTGTTTCCTGGACCGCTGAACGAGAGCCATAAAGGCTAGAAAGGCTCATAAATAGAAGCGATCCACGAAAATTAAATAATTCTCTATTTTTCGGTCTAGGGTCCAGAGAAAATGGTCCCTGCTATGTTCCCTACAAAGTGATTGGTTGTTGCCCTTGTTTGCGATACAAAAGCTCAGAAAAACCAATCTCACTGTAAAAAGAATTACGCTGCTTTTTCACTGGGTAATATTTGCATTCTGTGTGAACGTACTGATGACAAAAAACAAGTAAATGGGCAAAATGGGCCATGTCTAAAAGACGAGGCGGACAAGATGATGTGACAGTCACGGGAAAGGCAGAGAACGCATCACACTGGACTCTAGGGCCGTGTCTCACCATCAGGTGTCACAGTGGAGGATGCTCATTTAGACGACAAAATTGTGTAAGTTGTCACAACGCATACAACAAACCGCTTATTAAATTGATACGCTGTGATGCAATTCACTGCAGTGGTACTTCCTTCCCTCATTAATACAATTTTCACACCAAAATAAGTGCATATATGCACACCTTCTAAAACTCCTAGAAGAATCCTGTTCCATTGCCAGTAAATGGTAAATGGATCTGTACTTGTATGGCGCTTATCTAGTTTTCTGACGACTCAAAATGCTTTAATACTACATGTCGTCATTCACCCATTTATACACTGATGGGTGGAGCCGTTCATATGCCAAGCCTAAGGGAGAAATTTGAGGTTAAGTGTCTTGGCCAAGGACACATCGACATAGGCTAGTGGAGCCGGGGATCGAACAGTCTAACACGGTTAGTAAACAGTGAAAATGTTGCTGTGGTTAAGTATTTTTTTAGATCTAAATGGATCATAATTTACTAAATGAACATCATGCTGTATTGAAGAAGACTTGAAACGTGTGATTGAGACAATAAACTTGTTTCTTTTCACTAAGGGGATAAATAAAGAGATGTAGAGTCATTTTCTCATAGACTTCTATACAACCAGAGGAGTCGCCCCCTGCTGGTCAGTAGAGTGAATGCACATTTTAAGACACTTTCACTTCACTGGCCACCCGAATAATAATAATATCAACTGTAATACACCCATTTTAACATCCGCAAGAATCAAAATGTTCCTCACTTTGTCAGCCCCATCAATAAAAAGTATGCATACACTGTTCATTTTTGAAGTGTAATAGCTTGAGTCCCTCTGTGTAAATATCTACAGGAGCAATCTCATTTCCATAAGCTTCCAGATCTGTAATTGGTTACGCCCTTCATTTTTTGCAGTGTACCCACAGCCGCTGCAGCTATGGAAATGAGCTGGAGGCAGAGGCAAACAACTGGCAGCGCCAAGTTACTGTTTTGTTCGCCTGTTTTGCTGATGAAGTTGGATAAGTGCTGATTTATGCTCAGCTGAGAATTCACGGTGTCTACTCGTGCCTGGAGGGGCTGTGTGATATAGCCAGCGCTCCATAACTCAGAGGGAAAAGTTATGAGGAAAAGGAAACTAAGTGATCAACAGTCTCATCTTTATGTTTACCCTTCTCATCTTTAAACTTACTCAATGACCCTACTTTTCATGATTCAGCATCATATTTTATACTGCTTCTTACATATCCAATTAACGCTATCTAAATTGTCTATTTCCTTCCATAATGTAATGTATTCTGTATAAGCACTTTAAACCGTGTTTTTAGTAAAGTGGTATGTGCTTACCTCGCTGGCCACGTGAGAGAATGGATGGGTTTCTGTATGTAGATGCTGAAAAGAAGCACTCTGATGCTTTTCTTTTTTTAAGTCCGACAAATGAGGTTCCAACGTAGCATGGCTTCTCCTGCACGTCAGAGTGGTGAGGTACAGTTTTAAATCATCACTTTTAAAATGATCCAAGTCTGTTTTCGGGTACGGAGGCTCGTCCAGGGAGGGCAAAGGTGACTCAGCGAGCGGGCTCGAACCCCCAATGAGAGTGCATGCTGGGACTGCAACCGCGGGGCGGGAATTACCTTTCCTCTCGACATGCCGTTGCTAAAAAAATACCCTTTTACAAAGAAATCAGAGAGGAAGTGCTCACATAGAAACATAATCTGCACTACGAGATGCGTGGACCATTATTGTGTTACCTGCATGAAAGTCAACGAGATGAATACCTGCACATATGCTGTATTTGTGAGAACATAGTGAGAAAACAAACTCCAGCCATGGTTGTGTTACTTTGTTTGAGGTGTGTTTGATTGCATTCACACACAGTAATCAAGTTATGATGCACAGCACATGTATGGAGAGAGGCAAACGTGAGACACGAGGATGCAGGAGGCCGACAACACCTACGCACACTAACTTAGTTATGAAGTGTGTGTGTGTGTGTAGTGTGACTATTGAGCTGAGGCATGTAGACACTTCACACTTTCTAACACACACTAAACTGCAGGTAATTGAGCCACAACAAACTGGCCACACACACACACACACACGGTGTAACCTGGTTATGGAGGTGAGCGTGACTGTTGAGGTGGGAGATGTGGCTGGCCGGCTCATCTCAAATTTATTACACCACCTCACTCATTCACACTATTAGACAGAGAGAGGAGGCATGAAATCTAAATGAAAAAGAATGAATCTAGAGAGCCAAGAGAGAGAGAAATGTGTTAGACCAAAGGAGCAAATATTGATATAGAGATGATAAGAAAAGGGATGCTGACAGATATATGGTTTGATGGATGGATGAAAGGATAGATAGCTGATTGATTGTTGGTTGGATGCATTGATAGATGGTTTTATGGAAGGATAGATGGACAGATACATGATTTGGTGGATGGCTGGATGAAAAGATTGTTGGATGGATGAATAGATGGAAGGATAGATGGTTGGATGGATTGTTGGATGGATAAATAGATGATTGGATGGAAGGATATATGGAGTGTTGAATTGATGAATGCATGAATAGATGGTTTGATGGATAGATGCCGTAATATATTTAAAAAATATGAATTACAGTCCAGTGAAGCCCTTTAGTAGGGAGACGTATATAAAACCAAGGCGTAACAATATTTCATCTTGTTGCGTCATCCTCTCTTCATTCAGCGATGAAGGCCATCACAGTCTCTACATGCTGTCTCTCCACCAACATGGAGTGTCCTCAAGAACCTGTTTAACATATCATCAGATCTTTTCAGGTCCAGTAAAAATTTAGGAAAGACCCATCCAGCAATTTTCTGATAGAGTTTAAATACAATCCATAATCTCTGAAAAGAACACAAAAATAAAACCTTAAAGTGAAGACAAAAATGGAAAAAGACAATAATCAATTTGGTAAATTCTACCTTAGAGAACACAGATCATTCTGTCCAACTGTTGTACAGTAACCTACAGTAAGACACATGGTATAGCAGCCCGGGCGTCTACTGTCCTCAACATGGCATCTCAGATGGTAATTTGATAGAACAGGTTGAAGCTCTTTTTACATCTCTTTACATCTAAACCTATTGTTGACTCTTAATTTGATTTATTTAATTAATCTCGGAGTGCTCGACAAGATACAGATGTCGTTAGTCACAGACGTTCACTAATGTTGGCGCTCTCTTTCCCGACTCCATCTGTTGTATCTCTTCACCATCAACTTTTTTAATTTGCGTTTATCTTCTTGTGCTTGTCATTCTTATCCTCCACCTTTCTTATCCTTTCTGTCAAGTTGATAGGATGGGATAGGGTGAACTTTATTAATCCCCAAAGGGGGAAGTGGTACTCACGAAGACAAAAATCTACGAAGACACAATATGTCTGCACAAAAGATTACAACAAGGCAGGGTCATTGAAGGGAAATATGCACGGTTCCATTGCAACAATGATAGGATGGTCAGCAAACACTAAGCATGCAGTCAATAAATGAGATCAGCAGTCAAACCATAAACAGGACATTGTCCATTAAGAAGCCTGGCGGTTGCAGGAACAATAGCTGTCCTGAACCTTTTTAGTGGGGGCATTATTGGCAAGAGGAGCCCTTCTCTCCTGCGGCTCCTTATGAAGGGACTGTGCAAACAGAAGGTCATCCCCATGAGAGAATGCTGCTCAGCTTCCCATCTAGTCTGTGATGGTCTGCAGAGAATCTGTAGCCAGGTTAATAATAGATCCTGTCTTCCTGATCAACTTATGGTTCCAGACAACGTTGAATCTCTCTCTCTCTCTCTCTATCTATCCCCTCATTTCTTGTGTAAATATTTGATATAGGCCACAACCACATCATTGATCTGTAGCAGCAGCGTATGTGCGCGTGTCTGCACACGAGCAGCGGATTCATAGCTGTGAGAACCAGCAGTCGACCACCTCCAGTGTCGTTATCAGCTCGTGATCACGGGCAACAGCAGAGGAGTCTATTAACCCCCTTACGTGTTTTTTTTGCATGTTTCTGGGCATTTGTGTGTGTGTGGATTTTATCATTGATGCTAAGAATGTTTTGTTTTCAGTTTGATTTGTTGGTTAATTTTCCTTTTAGTAGGATTATGGAAAACTACTGGCCTGATTTTCATACAACTTAGTGGTAGCACAGTGCAGCATGGGCACAAGAAGAACCCATTTGATTGTTGAGCATATCTGAATCACGGGGCGGATACACATTATTTTTTCACTTATGGAAAGGGCCTTGGCGGAGCTTCTACACTCTGCGAGCGCCCTAGTTTAATTGATGCCATTACTTTCTTCTGTGGTGTCGAGAGTCAACCAATTCTATGAATGACATGATCGTTTGCAAGTCATTTCGCGTGCAATGAAAACGCCATTCTTTCTTTTTGCGTGTACTTTGCACACCAAGAAGTGTGTACTGTCTGCAGTGTAAAAACCTCTGTATGAATATGCTGGTCTCTGGAAAAGTAGTATAAAATCTAAAAGAAACACCTTCAAAAGTCAAACAAACACAGGACCTGCAACCAGGAGACCAGTGTCCCAAAGTGTTTTTCTCATCTTGCTTATCATCGACTGATTGTCGAATCATTTTTTTTCTCTCTCTCATGGGTGCCCCTCAAGGTGCCTACTATTCCGGCTCTGCTGTTTCCCCTGTGTGTGTGTGGGTGTCGCGGCTTTCATCACCCGGGCACCTGAGCTCATCTCTTCACCTGCACGAAATCTACTCATCAAACCCTTCCAGTCAAATACCCCGGCTTGCTTCTCACCGGTGCCAGATTGTTCTGTCAGCTCAGTGGCAGTGTGACTCTCGGCCGCTCTGAGTCCTTTTTCGACAAAGAGCACTTTTTGAGATTCTTCTTTTTCTTGTGCCAGGATAGCCGTGTCTGCGCCGCATCACAGCCACCGCCGTTCACGCCTCCTGCCCTGCAAATCACCAGCTCATTCAAGAAAAACCCTTTCCTTCACCTCCCCTGCTGTCTCCGTGTCTTTGTCCGTGTGTTTGGGGTCCTGCCTAAACCCACCGTAACAACTACGGTGTTGATGTGCCTGATAATTCAGGTTTCGATTCAGAAACGCCAATAGTTGACATGCAGGAGATTAACATGACCTTTAGAACATCAGACTAAATTGTAATTGTGTTGCTGATGCTGCGTTCACACCAAAAGCATTGCGAATCTTCCATGCAAAATCAATGCACAGACATTCGCCAAGGTTGAAATATTTCAAAAATGTTCCCAACGCTGAAATCGGCAGTTATTCAGACGTAGTCGGTGAAATTCACCGAGCTGTGTGCGCCTACGGGTGATGTTATGAAAGATTTTCCGACGTTTGTGGGATGTCCACAACAAGTATAAAGCAGAAAGTGTTTATTTCTTCCATGGTGGATGGCGGAAATTATAACTGTTTCCACGGAGTAAAGCCACAGAGATAAGCCACGCACGGGTTAGGGCCGTTTACAATGCTCAGCTCAAGGTCGAGCATGTGTGGGTGGGCAATGTGCATGCTTTTGTGAAAGTAAGGTTTTGTATTGTACTTATTCAAAGTGATATCTGATTAAAAGTGAAAAGTTTGTCATTTAAAGAGAATACTTCTTTCTTTCATAAACATACACCACTTGGAACACACCAACCACCATGTCTCATTATTATGTATTCAGGAGCAATGATAGCTTTCCCATAATATAAAATATACATGAACGTGTTGTAACTGTAACGCTGTTCATCTGTACACATGACATCTATTGCTTCTGTCCATCCGGGGAGAGGGATCCTGCTCTGTTGCTCACCTAAAGGTTTCTTCCCTTTTTTCCCTGTGAAAGGGTTTTTTCAATTTTTTTGGAGAGTTTCCAATGATCTGATGTGAGGTCAAAGGTCAGGGATGTCGTATGTGTACAGATTGTAAAGCCCTCTGAGGCAAATTTGTGATTTTGGGCTATACAAAATAAACTGAATTGAATTTAACT
Source organism: Cyclopterus lumpus (assembly GCF_009769545.1). NCBI lineage: Eukaryota > Metazoa > Chordata > Actinopteri > Perciformes > Cyclopteridae > Cyclopterus > Cyclopterus lumpus. The sequence goes on from NC_046990.1 coordinate 3,314,759, forward strand.
GCTGGACACTGTTTCTGTTCTACTTTCCATATCTACTTGTTAAGACGTGACAATACCAGAAATCAAAAGAGAAAAGAAAGGATAAACAAACAAAATAAACTGAATTGAACTTATGCACCAGATCTCCCTAATTCCTCCCGTTAAATTGTCTTTTTTTCCTGCTCCGTTTGGTTCAGGGCTACTGTCTGTCATCCCCCTCATTCCTATTCTCAGTATGTCTGTCTCAGAATCTCTCTCGGTTCCCTGTTTCTGTCCCCCTCTTTCATTTTACCTCCGCCCTCTCTCCCTCCTTCTCCCCACTCTCCTTCATCTTTCCCCGTCACTCTCAGCTTCCCCGGTGACTCCTCTCTCTCTCTCTTTCTTTCTCTCCATTCAACACCTGTTCGCTGTGCCCATTTCTCCACCTCCCCCCCCCCCCCCCCCCCCCCCCCCCCAGGTGTAATATTTTCCATCATTTTTCTTTTCATCTCTATTCTGTAATTTTCTCAAGGCTGTTTACTTTTGACCTTTCTGTTCCTCACTTTATTTTTATTCCCCTCCCCCACCACCCATTTTTTTTATATACATGCAGAATCAGGTTTTATCAAATCTTATTTTTTTCTAAAGTGTTATTATTTTCATATCTTTTTGGGGTATTTTATTCCGTTTGATCTTTATATTCCTTTTAATTATTTGATTCTATTTGCTATTTTAATCTTGGTTCAACCATGTAAAGCACTTTGCGGTTTTGTTTTGAAAAGTGTGGAATAAAAACATCTTTTACTCCCTTCACATTGAGTATTAATATCTGACTCCCTCTCTGTCTGTCTATACCTAGCTCTACCACTTCTCTCTCTCTCAAAGCTTGTTTTCTCCCCAGTTGTACTTGTTGTGTCCTGTCTATTGTAAATGCAACGTGCCACAGCCGCCACTATCTGTCACACTTGTTTGTTTATCTGCAACAGCTTTCACCACATTTACATAAGGTATTAAAATGTTATCTGCTATCTTATTTGTAGCAGTTCTGAAAGCCCATAGTGCACACAGAGATTAAATTGAGATCGAAAAACCTGGACGGGAATCCGATTTCAGCCAGCGTCAGTCAGCCAGGTGTAAATGCAATTCATGCCGAGCACCTAAGTGGGGAAGATTTCACACAGTTGAAGGCAGAAACATCCATCACCACCACCACCAAGCCAGAAAGATCTTTTGAGGTAGATGGGTGGTCTAGACTCTAATAATACATAATTTTAACTTATGTCGTTGTGACACATTTTCTATATATTTAAACGACTCTGAAGTTCATCAGCACAAAACACACATACAACTTTTTAAATACTAAAAGAAATACTTGCTGATTATGCTACGATATAACCAAATGGTTTTTTTTAGCATTAGGCCAGTTGTAGGTTTATTTAAACTAATTATGTTATTAGTTATTCTAGACAATGACACAAAACATGCCATTATAATTCATTAGAATTATAGCTAATTCCAAACATCAAAATTGCATTGAAAATCACATTTCGAAGTAAACATATTTTGTCATGGCTTACATTTACAAATTAATTTCAAATGAATCCATGGAAGACCGCATGGTAGATGGCTAAAAAACACACACAAGGATTTAGACTTTGTTCGTGTCAAGCGTGAGCAAAGTATTTTTGTTGCCTGAATAAAATCAAGTAGTTTTGTGGGGTTGTATTGGTTGCTTAGTTTCAATTTACAACGGTAACCACAATTCTAAATCAGAAGTTCATTGTGATATTCTTCAGCACTAGCGGCTAATTACCTGCTGTACATCTTAAAATGAATCACTTCTTTCAAGTCATATTAATCCTCAGTCCTCGGAATAGCAGCCATCTTTGACTCAAGACTATTATTAAACCCTAAACCCTAAATTTAATCATAACTCATTTAAAAGCCTCGCTCTTAATCTTTCACACCCAAACTGGAAAACAATACAGCCAATTATATTTGTTAGTGTACCGGGCACCAGGTCCGTATACTGAATTTTTAAAGTTCAGGTGATTTTAATATTCATGTGGATGTCGATAATGATAGCCTTAGTACATCTTATTATTATATTTGATTGGCTTCTGTCAGAGTACAGAAACCCACTCAATGTTTTAACCACATCCTCGGCCTTATTCTGGCTTATGGCCAAAATAATTGTCTTTTCACAGAACCCTCTTTTATCAGACAATTACCTCATAACTTTTGAATTCGCACCAGAGTGTACGCCGTTAGGCAAAAGCTTCGACACCAGATGTCTATCTGACAGTGCTGTAGCTCAATATAAAGAAGCGATTCCTTATGCATTTCATTCAATATTATGTCTTTATTTGATTTGATAGTCAGTGGTTGATTACATACAGACGTGATCCAACTGTTGGCTACTTCACTATATAAGGGATTAAATCGTAGCGCAAATAAGACAGACATTATTGTTATGTTCCGGACCTTTGTGTGAGGAAATTCTCTCAAACACAATAATATAATCACATGTATATTTCGGCTGATTGAAAAAAACAAACATGTGAAGTCATATTCAAAGTCCTTCAGCTGCTGAAACTAAACTTGCAAAAAAAATGTTTTCATTTTTTACAGTGATAGCAGCCAGGGCTGTTTGCCAGAGAATATTTTAATCCGTGGCACTCCAAACTTGTGTTGATCTAATTCATTATTAACCAGCCTGGGGCCGATATCTGGCACTTCTCCCCCTCTCTTCTTCTACCCATCTACTCCAACCTCCATTCATCCCCCTGTCCCTGTATTTACCGGTGTCCCTCTTGGACAATTGGCACCGTCATCCTTTTTTTCCCTTCCATCATCATCTGCACATCATCCGCTCCCTTGTTCCCAGGGGTGGAAAAAAAAGTTTCAAAAATAATCGAGAGTTTGAAATGGGAGAGACGAAGCAGATGTCTCTTTTCAATTAAGAGACTAATGAGCATAGCCAGAAGTAGCCTCACCACAGTCACAGCAGGGATGTGCTTGAGGGTCCAGTTCTACAGAGCGAAGAGACGGCAACACCTGGTTACCTTTCTGTACAACATACTAAATGATATCTCCCTCTCCTCTCCCCTCATGCCAACCCTGATCTTTTATTCCTTCCTGCTCATATTCTGTATTTCCATCCACTTTCTTGTTTCAGTTTGTTTATCCTTTCTTTTCTCTTTTGATTTCTGGTATTGTCACGTCTTAACAAGTAGATATGGAAAGTAGAACAGAAAAAGTGTCCAGCAGTTAAATTCAATTCAGGCTGGATGCAGGAAGCAGGTGCAAGGGGTCAGGACCCAGGATCAGCTTCAGACACAGCCAGGTCCAATGAGGCAAGAAGGCACAAAGACTCCAGGGAGGAAGTAGAGTTAGTAAGGTGCAATGAAGAGACAAAAAGGAGAGAGAGAAGCTCAGTGTATCCTAAAACGCCCCCCAGCGTATAGCTATATAGCAGCATATCTAGGGGCTTGACCAGGGCAAACCTGATTCAGCCGTAACTATAAGCACTATTAAAGAGGAAAGTCTTAAGTCTAAGTCTTAGGTCTACTCTTAAATAAGGTGACTGTGTCCCCCGGACTGAAAGTGGAAGCTGGTTCCATAAAAGAGGAGCTTGATAACTGAAGGCTCTGGCTCCCATCCTACTTTTTAAGACTCTAGGAACCACAAAGTTACATAAACACATTACATGAATATGACAATGTATGAATGGAACTCTAATCCATGAAACAGAAGGAGGTAGAGAGGAGGGGGGGCGAGGCGCGGCGCATCAGCAGGGCCAACGCGAGACCGGCTCACCAGGCATCAGACACCGCCAGGTCCAATGGACCCTATGAGACGTGAAGTCACAAAGACTCCGGGGAGGAAGCAGAGTTAATAAGGTGCAATGGAGAGACGTAAATTCATCCATAAGGAGAGAGAGAGGAGGAGATAGGTGCTCAGTGTATCCTAAAACATCCCCCAGCAGCCTATAAGCTCGACCAGGGCAAACCTGATTCAGCCCTAACTATAAGCACTATCAAACAGGAAAGTCTTAAGTCTATTCTTGAATGAGGTGACTGTGTCTGCCTCCCGGACTGAAAGTGGAAGCTGGTTCCATAAAAGAGGAGCTTGATAACTGAAGGCTCTTGCTCCCATCCTACTTTTTAGGACTCTGGGAACCACAAGTAGCCCCACATTTAGTGAACGCAGCTCTCTAGAGGGGCAATATGGTACTACAAGCTCATTAAGATATGATGGTGCATCACCAATCAAGGCTTTGTAGGTGAGAAGAATTTTGAATGTGATTGTTTAAATGTGATCTCTTTTCTTTGTTAGTACACAAGCTGCAGCATTCTGGATCAACCTTTTGAAAACCAACCTATTATATTGGTTTCTGCTCGAAATAACATACCCAAACTAAAAAGGGTGTATCTCAGCAACCACAAAGGCTATTTGATTAATGTTGGTGTTATAATAAAGGCAACCCATCTGTGCATTTGGTCACCATCTGTGCAATGTACCAAACCATATATTTCACTTGTATATTACTTATGGTGTTCACTACATCCAAATACTGCAGTCTTTGTTGATTAGAAAAAGAAAAATTAATTAAAAAAAATAAAAAAGCCAAAGATAAACAACATTTGTGACTGTAAAGCGCTAAAGAGATTCATGTTGCTGTGTTCTTTGGCTCATATCTTGGTGATGCTTTGGTGCAGAATGATTTTCTAAAGATGTTTAGAATCTGTGTTAAATCCTCTTGCTCTTTGCTATCTGGCTTTTTCTGATAGCAGCGAGCTACGGGTTGCTAGTTCCGAAACTGGGCTGACTGCTGACAAAATGATGATTATGATATTTTAATATTTTTTTCAGTTGGTGTTTGAGTTGTGTGGAAATGGCTTACTGATTCTTGTAGCCCAAGTTCTCTTGTTTAATTTGATCTATAACATCAATATATTTGCTCATGTTACTGTAATGTTTTACACAGTCTAACTATAATGTGTAAATGGTTTTCAAAAGGTTGAGACTTATTAGAGCAGCCTGATGATAAGGAGTTGCAGTAATCTAGTCTAGAAGTAACAAACACATGAACCAGTGCCTGATTTTTGAAATGTTACGTAGATGAAAAAAGGCAGTCCTTGGGATTTGTTCACAGGAGAAGTCGCCAGTTGTCTCATACTTCCGGTTTTCCGGAACTGTTCAGAATAAAAGTTTCTTCCGCCCAGAAACAGCTGTTTCCGGGCTGAAGAAGCTTTTATTTTGAAGAGTTCCGAAAACCGGAAGTGAGAAACAGCTGGTGATTTCTTCAGGTAAACCTTGCCTCTTTCTAGTGGTTAGCATAGCATGCTGTGTCATTGAAAGGTATTTTGCATGAATACCTCTACTAGCCAATTGGAGCTTAGCTCAACGAATGGACTGCGTATAAAACTATTTTGTAAGACGCGAATTAGGTCTCTTATGCGGTTGCGACACACAGAACTCGTTAGCTGCTCGCAGCGCAACGGACTGTGTGAACGGAATCACGTGAGCGTGTCTGGAATGACCGATGCATGGGTATGTTTTGATGATCTTCCCTGTTATAATTAAATACTTTTGATTATATATCTCTGGCTCCGGGACTTCTTTCTCCAAGCACCAGGCAGCTCGAGATTAATTTGAAATTTAACAATGTCAAGCCTCTTAATTGCATCCCTGTTTCCCTTCACTTTCCCTCAGCGATGCATGGAGACACGCAAGGAAACCATGTGAGGAGAGAGGAAACGAAGAAATATGTCTTAAGAGAAATGAGATGTCCTTTCCTCCGAAGCGCCTTGCTTACTAATGACTGCGGCTGCTGATCACATCTGGATCAGCTGATCGGCTTCAACAGCTGGAGAGACATGTGACGGAGTTTGTGTCTGAGCAAATGATCAGTGGAACGGAATTGTTTACTGATAGACAGTTTTAAACAATCCACTTAAAATATTGCTAAAAAGTATCGATATTTTAATAATAGTAAACAGCTTTAGGAAAGCTTTGACAGCAGCTAAGTTGTCGCCAACTTTTGCAGTAGATTTTGTACTTTGTTTTAATTCATCGTCTGATGAGGAGGATTTTGTTCACTCCGCGGACAAGGAAAACAGACTCTTACTGTCCACCGTCATTGGAAAGGTATGTCATATTTACGGATTCAACAATTCTGGCTTAGGTTTTTGGTTCTGGGATAGAGGAGACATGTGGCTTTTCAGACACGCCTGCAGGTAGTTTTGTTTATTAGAATCATGTGGAGGAGGGGGTGAGTGGCTCTGATACAGGAGACATCTATAGACATGTTCATTCTATTGCGAGGGGGGATGGGTGGTTAGTTAGAGGTATAGTGAGACGGTTGTATTTAGTGATGACCCCCTCTTCCCCCCTTTCAACTGCTTACCACATTTTACAACCAGACCACTGAATGCATATATTTATTTTTCTTCCACATTTGTGTTTACAGTGATGAGGATGAGGATTACAAGCCACCCTGTGGCAGTGTCGAACGTCCTTCAAGATCATCACGTCAAAAGGCAGCTTGACAATCGGCTCCCGGACTTCTACAGCCTCAGCCAGCCGTTTTCGCTGGAATTGTGCCACTACATCAATGGCCGGACTACTGGAGGAATACATGGCCATATAATTTCCAGTTCCCCGGTGAACCGCTTTGATTCCATTGTGTGGTCACTTCACCTTAGCAACCCAAAAGAGGATGAGGAAAACGACAAAAAAAAGAAAACTGCAGAGTACGGCTTTTCAAGATCAACCCCCTCTACACAGAGATAGTGAAAATCATTAGGTCAAATTGAATTGGGTTCCCTAAAACCAACAACAACGACCTGCCCAAAAAGGCTCAGAGGGGGACATGTGTTGGATTTAGAGAGGCGGACTTCTCTTCGTGAAGTGGATGGACACGAGAGAGGTAACCATGTGCTCCACGGTGCATCAGGCTTACAGCGGACAGACAGTGAAGAGAAGGGTGAAGGCTGCTGGGGAGTGGTAGAACAATTCCATACCTGTTCCGGACAGGGGGGCGTGGATTTGTCCGATGCACTGATCAGATCTTACACCGTCCGCCACAAGACGAGTGGTATAAGACTTTTTTTTACCACTTTGTTGACATTGCCGCCGTGAAGAGCTATCTTTTGCACAAGGAGCTGTTCAAGTTGAGGCAGGACCCCACCCAGACAAAGCCCTTTACCCACAAAGCCTTCAGGGAGCAGTTGGCCAAGGAGATGCTGGAGTTTGCTGACGGCTTGCATCTGTATGTTTTGAAATTCTGATAGTGACAAAAGAAACCACAATATGATTATGGTTTCTCTTCAACACTGGAATGATTTTTTTAGGCTCAATGTTTCAGGTTAAACTTAAATGATATACTCAAACCCGACAGCCGGGAATGTTCAGCCTCACGTGAGTGAATGGAATGATAATACATGATGTAAAACGTGTTTCCTCTCTCCAGATCTCTCTGACTTAAATTGTATCCATAACAAAAGTTATTGAGGGAAATAACAGATCAAGAGACTATTCTTTTTATAAATGAAGAAAGTGGGGGGGAGGCTGATTCCATCTAATGGAAATCAGCCTTGATACACTCCTCCGGGTAATGGAGGAGTGTATACAAGCAGTTGCTTTGGGGTGGTGGGAGAAGGAGAGGACCTCTGCTGTGTAGATGTGGGCAGGATGTTGGGGTATGTTTCTCAAAGCTAGTTTGGACCTTGGGTGAAACCAAGAGTATTTAGTTAAGTCAGGTTCACTGTTTGTTTTGTATCTTTTGTGGCACTGTAAATAAACGATCACTTTTGGACACTGGACCATGTTTCCCGAGTCTGCCTCCTACAATTTAAGCCACTTGGGATCACACTTTGTAACAGGTCCTTTTGTTGTTCAGACCTACAATGAACATATTTTAACCAGATTTTAATCAGAAAACAAATCTAATATTTAACTTGAGTTTAATCTGTGATCCGTCTTCACTCCTGTATGAAACTCCAGCGATCAGTCTGATCAGCTGCAGCCCGCCCCTCCCATCCATCCATCATCAGCCGCTTATCCCAGGGGCCGATCCCTCTCACCTGCAACATTTTCCAGCTCATTCTGGGAGATCCCGAGGCGTTTCCAGGCCAGCTGGGAGATATAATCTCTCCAGCGTGTCCTGGGTCTTCCCCAGGGTCTCCTCCCAGTTGGATGTGCTCGGAAAACCTCCAGTGGGAGAGGTTCCAAATAGGCATCCGAATTAGATGCCCTAACCACCTCAGCTGACTTCTTTCGACACAAAGGAGGAGCGGCTCAACTCCCAAGTTCCCTCCTGATGTCCAAGCTCCATACCCTGAGCCCGGCCCCCCTAATGGAGGAAACTCCTCTCCTTACCATCTCTAAGGCTGAGCCCGGCCCCTCTATGGAGGAAACTCATCTCTTTACACTATCTCTAAGGCTGAGCCCGGCCACCCTGTGGAGGAAACTCCTCTCCTTACCCTATTTCTAAGGCTGAGTCTGGCGACCTTATGGAGGAAACTCACATTGGCCACTTGTATCCGATACCTTGTTCTTTCGGTCACAACCCAGAGTTCATGACCATCGGTGAGGGTTGGAACGTAGACCGACCAGTAAATTAAGAGCTTTGCCTTCCGGCTCAGCTCCCTCCTCACCAAGACGGTCCGGTGCAGCGCCTGTTTTACTACTGGAGCGGCACCGAACCACCTGTTGATCTCCCGCTCCATCTTACCCTCACTCGTGAGTGAACAAGACCCCGAGGTACTTGAACTCCTTTGCGTGAATATATATATATATATATATATATATATATATATATATATATATATATATATATCTATATATATATCTATATCTTTTCTTTTTTACAAAATATAAGGTGACAAGAAATGGCAACCTTTGTAGCAACCAAAAGCTGATGCCTGGTCATCAGCCTAGCAACCACTTAACAATGAGCGTTGAGCCCTGTGCCCCGGAGAGTGAGTTAATAAGCTTATGAATCTGACCAGTTCTCAATACACAATAATGATCCATTCTATGGGATATTGAGTCTTGTGAATACCAGTGTGCGTCTGAAGAGAGAGATTTAGCAGAGACAGTGGGTGGTAATGTGTGTGTTGAGAGAAACGCAGAGCAATTTCGGGCTTCATGCTACTACAGCACACTGTATATTAATGTGTGTATTCTGTTTCATACTGGCTGTGTGTGTGTGTGTGAAATATGATATGTGCAATCCCAGGTGAATCACCCTCTTTTACAAATTATGTATTTCAGCTGCAGCCTCAGTTAGGATCCTCCCCGATGACAGAAACTATTCTATCCAGCCAAATAATCCTATTACTCACTCACTTACTCACATCAGGCACAACCGGACTACTACGTAAGGTGCATCTAAATCCTTCAGAAATGAACTCGGCCACAAAATAGATTCCCACAAGCCGGGAGATAATACATATCAAAATGCACAAACACAAACACACACACACCCGACGACACTGGCACCATGTAAATACACAGTCCCTCTTGCCCACACGCACTACCTCTTTTCTGTAGCCCACATACACACAGAGAAGCTTTTCTACCTGTGTACCAATCACTCTTCCATCCTGTTGCCTCCAACTCGTCAAGGCAACAGCAGTCGCAGTTTCTCATGTCTAAGCCATCTCAGATGTGATGGGGTGTAAAAATGGTATACGACTTGTATATAATCCACATAATTGTGGTACCATGCCCTTGGTCCAAAGGCCCATTATTCCAAAACAATATAGTTGGAAAAATCTCCCGTTGTAACGAAAGCCCATCCTCCTCCTGTACATTAGTCCCAAAACAAAAGCGCATACACACACACACACACACACACACAAACACAAACACACGTGTTTAGGGAGCAAACCATAACAAATTGGGATATTGACGTGAACCCACACTCTGCGACAAAAACCCAGCAATGTATCAGGCCACATTTACATATAGCCGGGTATTTACAGAAACGAATATTTCTGCCCCTCCATTTTCAAAAATAACGTTGTACACACAAGGTCGTTTTCAAAAAAGTTTCTGTTTATATGAACCCGCATGAATACGCCCCCGGGCGCCATCATAATTATGCCAAACCTGTAGTCGGCAGTGTAACGAGAAGGATAAAGACATGCAAACCAATCAGAATTCTCAAAACCAACAACAACTACGAAAAACACGATCAACTTCCTTTTCGTTGGCAGGCAATGTACCTACGTCTTGGGAGTATAGAAAGCTGAAGAACGACTGCTGACCTCCGTGCAGTTCTTCGCCTCTGCTCCTCGATGTAAAAAATCAGTTGTGTTTGTAAATACAAACAGGCCAAAAGGGTTTGCATTAACACACAAATGAGCACTAACTTGACACCATCCATGATCAGTATCCTAAGTAAACTAACTGTAAACATAGGACGCTCACATGACGTGAAGCATTTTTAGTCGCATACTGTGACGTTTGACCTAGTTCACACGCAAACACAAAAACAGAGTTTTGATCGTTTTCCGTGATAAAACCTCTGTTTTTGTGTAAATGAAAGGCCAAAACGCATGAAACTATATGCGTTTTCCCATTGTGTAAACGGGGTCTCAGTCTGCTTTCATACTTCTACTCATTTTACTGTATTAATGAGTGTTTCAGAGTCATCCTCTCTTGGACAGCGAAGATAATATAATGCGTTAAAGCAAAATAATTGCAAATGAATTCCTAAAACTTGGGGCTAATACAGTCTTAAGGAACCTTTTTAATTTGCACCACTGGGGGCCCATCAAAGTGTCTGCACCCACTGAAGCGTTCCTGGATGTGTATATAATATTTCTCTTTTAACATTTTCCAGGATTAAGCACATCACTGAAATCCACTCTCTTCATCATCACAACACACATTTAAATCATCCTTAATTATAACAGAGGACATTGCCTCAGCTCAGTTCCATTTAATATGTATCTTCAAAGTAAATGGCTCCTGAAAAGCTTTTTGAAATAACTGAACAGGGGCATTGCCATAACTCTAAATCCATATTTAGAACTCATGTGTGAGACTTTTTACAATTTCAAATAGTTGCTGTTGGGTAATAACTTCATATTGTCTCCACAACACTTTTTTCCCATTCCCCAACAATTACGTACATTCTGCAGTTTGTACATTTTCCACCCTCATTATTCTTTACCCATGTTTAAATATATATATATATATATATATATATATATACACATTTTAAAAAGCTAAACCAACACAAGCAGGCTTTTATTATCAGCTGAATGAATTCCACTAAAGTTCATCAGAAGAAAACATCCCGGAACAATGTAATATTTTAGTCTGTGACTGTGATTCGATAAGCTGGAGGTGGACACTGCTGTAATGGGATTTCAGAAGTCTAGTCTCTGTCCATGTGGTCAGGCTCACAAATAGAAGACACTCAACAACTAAAAATATTTCCTTTCGAGAAGTGGATTCAAGATCGTTCCTATGCTCTGGAATCACAGGTTTGTTCCATTACCACACTTTCGCTACTCGCTGGTTAGCGTTGGTATCATGTTCGGTTGTTAAATAATCAGGACATTTTTTGTGCTTATGGAAAGTCATTGAGCATATGTTTTCTTGGTGGACACAAAAATGAAATGCTTCCACATGACTATGCAACAGTCAGAGCTAGTAATGTTGTATTCAGTATTTACAAAGACCACTTAAGCTGGGCTGGAGAGGGGGGGGGAATATGTCCAAAAAACACAGGACTTTTAACCACCAGACCGGCAGTTCAACATGTCGTGTACCAAGGTGTTGTGGTTGGTTTTGTCGCCTAAATGTTTCATAAAAAAAAAAAAAAAAACATTCTGAGTATATATCCCTGTGCACAAACCAATGGAATGCATTTAGTGACTTATATCTGCCGGGAGCATCTACATTGTGGCGTTCTTTAATAATTACCAATGTCATCATAGAAGCATTTTGCTGTCGTTATACAACATGTATAAAACGGATTAACCTACCGCGGGGACAGGATGTAGCGGAGGTTTTGCTCATATTATAAATAGCAGACCAGCTCCAGTGGAGGCATTAATATGTTATTAACAAAGTTAATTGTTCTCAGTTATAAAAAGTTTAACAAATTGTTTGACACAGTCCCAACATGTATGCCAGGGTATTTCAAGCGTTATTAGAGGATCCGACTGTAAGACCCTGTTAGTTTTGTGTCTGTCGCCGCAGTGTCTGCTAATTACTCATTCCCTTCACCTGCCCTCAGCCACTCCTCTGCCTCCTTAATTACTTATGCCCTACACCTGTGGTCCCCCCCCCCCTATATATACTCCCATTCTTTCCCTTGTCCTCTGCCAGGTTGTTGTTAGTTTTCCATGTGACTTCGCTCTCCAGCCTTTGTTTTTGCTTGTGATTTCTTCTCAGTAAAAGTTCTTTTGTTCACGTGCCTGGACTCCCTCAGCTCTCCAGGCGCAGGAAAGACGTCTATTCGACGGGTTGACCAGTGGGATCCTGGAGCTCCACCACCGTCAGAGTGCTTATCAGACTGCCATGACGAATCAGATGCGGGATCTGCAACACCAGATGCGCGCCAGCCTCGACTCTCGGCCTCCAGTTAGACCAGACCCGCCGGCCCCAGGGCTCTCACCTAACCCGCAACCCGAGCCTCGTGTTCCGCAGATCGAGAGGTATGATGGCGACGCTGCCACCTGTCGCTCCTTCCTTTCTCTGTGCACCCTGACCTTTGATCTCCAGCCCTTGTCCTACCCCACCGAACGGTCCAGAGTGGCGTTTCTCATTACTAACCTCTCAGGAGGGGGGTAACCACGAGAGTGGGTAACAGTAGAGTGGGACCATCAGGCTGCTAGTTGCCGCTCTTTTGTGGACTTTTCCGGAGCCTTAAGGAGGGTGTTCGACCACCCCTCGGGCAGAGTGTCGGACCGGGGACTTCTGACTCTCCGACAGCTGATTATGCAATCTGCTTCCGCACCCTGGCCGCGGACAGTCAATGGAACGACCCCTCCCTCTCAGACGCTTCTTGAGTGGTCTCTCTGAGGACATCAAGGATCAGATCGCACCTCCTGACCTCCCAACAGATGAGAGCTTCATCAATCGGGGGCTGGCAGAGTAACTCCAGCTACGGTTGGTACCTCTCCAAGCTCCCCTGCATGCCAACTCCTTATGGTGCGTTCACACCAAACGTTTTGCTATTTTTTCGCGCAACCAGATCCCATGCAAAGTCAATGCACAGACGCGTTTAGACGCAAATTTGCGTCGGGCGGCGCGATAGACGCGAATCGAGCGGCGCGAATATTCTCCCGAGGCGAAAAGCCAATCAGTGTTGAGATGCTCTGCCCGTCACTGTCCTGCCGTTGTTGAATCAGAAAAAAATGGAGGACATCGTAGCGGTTTGCGGACACCCCAAGCTCTTTAAAACAACTACAGGTTAGCCTGAAGTAGCACTGGAAGCGGCAGTCATCCAGACGCAGTTCCTAGAGAAGACTGTGAAATTCACAGAGCTGTTGCGACGGGTGATGTTATAAACCCAAATACTGCTCTGTCGTGTGACTCACCGTACTCCACCTCTAGTCCTCCTCATGTCAGGTAACCACCTACCTTGACCTAAGAAACGCTTATCATCTTGTCAGAATCAGGGAGGGACGAGTAGAAGACAGCTTTCAATACCCCCAGTGGCCACTATGAGTACCTTGTCATGCCGTTTGGCCTCACTAATCGCCCCAGCCATGTTTCAGGCCCTGGTTAATGATGTCCTAAAGGACATGTTGAATGAGTTTGTTTGTGTACCTGGATGACATCTTGATTTTTTTCCAAGAATGAAGGGGAACATGAACAGCATGTCCGGAGAGTTCTGCAACGGTTGCTGGAGAATCAGCTGTTTGCCAAGGCGGAGAAGTGTGACACTCCGTCTCCTTTCTGGGCTTCATCGTGGCACCTGGGAGCATCCAGATGGATGATGCCAAGGTGAGTGGTGTCTCAGACTGGCCGGTCCCATCTGACCGAAAACAGCTAGAGGTTTTTGGGATTTGCTAATATTTACAGACGCTTTATTAGGAACTATAGTTCTGTGGCTGCTCCCCTCCATGCTCTCACCTCTCCAGGTACCTGTGGAATCCTCAAGAAGCAGTTCACCTCTGCTCCCATCCTCCCCCTGCCCGACCCCTGTTCCTTTCGCCCGGGTTCTAGGAACGTGAAACCGGATGCCCTTTCCTGCCAGTTTGAGGCCAATAAGAAAGAGTTATCTTTACTAGTCCAAGCCTCCACATTACTAGGAAATTATCAGGAAACCAATTGCCTTCAAATTCTTTAACTACTATTATTCTCAAGTAAACTGAACTACAACTACTATAAGCTGTTGAAACAAAGATAGAGAACAGTTATAATGGAAAACAATGTTTATTTATAAAGAAAAACAAATGTGTTTTTGTCCTCAAACATTTTCTTAAGATCAAACAACGTGCTTAAAATGCTTGACGTGTTGCCAGATTAAGTTTTGTAACACAGACTATGATAAACACAGTTTTGGCATTTGCAAAATTCCACTACAGAAAACCCAGCATGTCACATAGCATGCACATCGTGAAGACAATCCCTTACTGCATCAGTAGATTTGAGTGCCTCAGAGGGCTTTACAATCTGTACACTACGGCATCCCTGACCTTTGACCTCACATCGGATCAGGAAAAACTTCCAAGAAATAGAAGAAAACATTTCACAGCGAAAAAAGGGAAGAAACCTTCAGGAGAGCAACAGAGGAGGATCCCTCTCCCCGGATGGACAGAAGCAATAGATGTCATGTGTACAGATGAACAGCGTTAGAGTTACAAAACATTCAATGAATATGACAGAATGTATGAACGGACCTCCACAACCCATATTGTAATAAGTCCGAAGAGTAAGCATATGGCATGTGGAAGATTGTCATGGTCTTCCATCACTACTGTTCCGTCTAAATGATGGCAGTAGCTGTAGACTCCAGGTGCAGCGATTGAGGAGAGGCCACAGTGTATTCAGCATTCACTGTCAGGATCCCCATGGAGGTGTGGGGACACATGTCCAGAAGGTCACCGGAGTCTTAACAACAATATCAGCATAAAAAACACAATTACATATCAAATGTCACTTTGCATTTCTATGGTAGAACACACAATGGTTATATTTGTGCCTCACAGCAAAACTGGGCTCCAATAAATCAACCAATCGAAGCATTGAAGAGACACAGACACTAAGACAAATGTAAATACAACATAATGTAGAAGAGCCTAAGAACAACAGGTTGATGCAGTGGCATCAACATACTTTGCTTGTTACTTGTGATTTCCTGCTAACCCCTGTTCCCTGTGCCCAGGAATCCCGTACCTGCACTTCCGCCGCTCATGCCACCTCACCACCCCATCTACTCTCTCCCGGTTCTCTACAATAAACTATTTACCTCCACCCAACCTTGCCTCCCCGTGTCTGCGCTTGGGTCCAGCACAACCGAACCCTCACACCTCTACTATCATGCAGACGTGAAGGTGTACAGATACCCGTTTGAGTGTGATATGATTTTTTAAATTATTATTCTTGAAGGCATTTGGGTTTTGAATGGGGTGACTTGAGAGCTGCAACTGGACCCGACTGGAAAGACATGAGATACCACCAAAAAGGGCCCCAATCAGGGATAAGTGATCAGTGAATCAAGAGAGATAGATTGGGCAGTTAAATAATGTTGAGCAAAGTCTACTTACAAAGCCTGTCTTGAAGAAGTCTGCGTTCTCATCTCCAAGGATGACAAGAAGGCCACGGAGGACTGCTGTTCGCTTCCCAGTCACATCTGTACTCAAACAAATATCTCAAACACACACACACACACACTTCCTAAGTGTTAAAGGACAATCAATTGACAGCTCTGCATGCAATGGCACTACTTTAGTAACCACATAAAGAAAAAATACTTTGCTTTAGAAACTTACCCCTGGTGTGACTTGTGCAGATATTCATTAAGTTTCTGGCTGACACTTCCCTCCTTGAACTTGGACATCTCCAGGAAGCGAGGAGGAGTGCATTTGTCGAGTTCTTTGAAGAACTCTGCTTCCAGATTTTTGCTTGATACGCGACAGAACTCAGCCAGAATCTAAAAGGCAAAAGTATGATAATTTAAGATTTTCTACACAACAAACGTAGAGTACCGCTTGCTGTTGGGACAAGAGGTGTGGCCGAGAGGTCAGCCGTCATACGGTTGTTGTTGAATTACTCCTCGTTCAACTTAACCTAACATTACATTTCATCTTCATTCAATGACAGTAACGTTGTGTGACTCCCGTAATGCGGTGCATTTAGTGCACACGAGTGACACAGCCACGGTTATTAATAACCACTAACATCCTGTCTGCCATTAAAAAAATGCGACGTTAAGTACGTTATTTTTAAATTGGTAAAAGGATAAACTGGTTTAGAATTTTGACTCATTTCCCGACGAGGTCCCTTCGACGGTTAACCCATGTAGTTACACGACAATAAAAAAAAGACATGCTTACTGAATTCAAGAGTGGCCCTGAAAGATTGACAATTATCATTGCACCCGCTAATAAGCACGCTAAGTTTGCTGAAACGCAAGTTGTGGTTATATTTACACTAAAGCTCTTCTAGAGGGGTTACACACAGTGGACTTGACGGGCTAGCTAGCTTAAACGCTAGCTAACGTTAGCTTTCGAAATAGAAGAAGCAAAGTTAACATCCAACCAATAATTAACATATGAAGAATATGGAGAAGAGACAACAACGTTTTCTAAATAGATGAACGGTAGCGTTTTATTATCAAGCTGAAAACTACTACTACTACAATAACTTGACACAATGGCGCTTTCTTCCTGCTTCGTCCGCCTGACAAAGAACGTCTTAAGTGGTCAACTGCGCATGCGTATTCGAGTCGAGCGCTGCCAAGTTTCTCTGAGCTTTGCAAATGGGTCCTCCTCACTCGTTTTTTTTAAGTAAAGGTTACTTAAGATGATAAGTTTAATAACTTTACTCACCAGAAAGTGTTCTTTACCAAGTAAGTATGGTCAACAAAGTAAGCAGACATGAGTTAAGTAAGGTCAGCAATTACATTTTACAGTGTAGTATTGGGGGCTGCACGGTGGTGTAGTGGCTAGCACTGTCGCCTCACAGCTCCCGGTCGGAGCGGTCTTTCTGTGTGGAGTTTGCATGTTCTCCCCGTTGCAGCGTGGGTTCTCTCCGGGCTCTCCGGCTTCCTCCCACAGTCCAAAGACATGCTGCAGGTTAATTGATCTCTAAAATTGCCCATAGGGGTGAATGTGAGAGTGAATGGTTGTATGTCCCTACATGTGCCCTCGATGGACTGGCGGCCTGTCCAGGGTGTCCCCTGCCTTCGCCCTATGTCAGCTGGGATAGGCTCCAGCGCCCCCGCGACCCTAATGAGGATAAGCGGTATTGAAAATGGATGGATGGATGGGATGGAGTGTAGTAGTGTTTCTGAGTGGGTCCTGGTATGATAGGTAAAACTGAAGAATTGTACCAATTTTATTTACCTAAAAAGATTCTGGCCGGGTTATAATTATGTTGGTTATGTAACCTCCTCATTAGCTGACATAAGAAAGTTAAAATAATTCAACATTGACTTGGTTTCACACAGGGCACAAACAGCTGTCTCCAGAGTGATGGTCTGAGAAAGACACTCCTCCCTAAGTGGACATTTGTTCTGTTTATAGTGAGTCAGTTGCTCTTAGTATGAATGCAGATTGGTTTACATTGGGGGTTAGTCATAAGCCTGGTGAGTCTCACACTGACGCTTAAGTGTGGGTATTTAATGAATTAGGAGTGAGGTTAGGGCCTGATCAAGGGTGCCTAAAGATCCAGACACTGTTAAGGGGCGACTGTGGGTCAGTGGTTAGCAGGTCCGTCTTTCAATCGAGGTTGGCGGTTCAATCCCCTTCCTAGTCGATGTGTCCTTGAACAAGACACTTAACCCTGAATTGTTCCCTGTAGCTGTGTCTACAGTG
Organism: Cyclopterus lumpus; assembly: GCF_009769545.1. NCBI lineage: Eukaryota > Metazoa > Chordata > Actinopteri > Perciformes > Cyclopteridae > Cyclopterus > Cyclopterus lumpus. Next base: position 3,332,734 of record NC_046990.1, read on the forward strand.
TATGAATGTAACATGGTTGTAAGTCGCTTTGGATAAAAGAGTCAGCTAAATTACAATGTAATGTAATTGTGCCTCCAGCTGTCTTCTGTGACAGCATCTATCTTAAAACAGATGCTTGTTAGTCTTTTTTTTCTCTCTCGCTCTCAGCATCACCAAAGATACTGCTTCTGTTCAAAGCACTTTTGCTCCTGCGTCTGCTTCCCCTCTCCCGCCCACAGCCTGCCTCCTCCAAGTCACTTTCATGTCAGAGGTCATGATCAACCACGCCACAGTCGAGGACACCTGGCAGTCTTGAGCCAACGCCAAATTATAGTATATCCACCGATCCGACAAAGTGGACCCAAGACTAAATTAATAGTCCGGTTGTTCCCCTGCAAAGTCAAATATAGATTTGCGCTCATCACTAGGAGGCTGCCCTCAAAATTGGCCCTTGCCAACACAGGGTGCTTGGGCTTGTTGTGAGCCCAAGCACCCTGTGAAGGAAACTCATTTGAGCGACTTCGGTCACCACCCAGAGTTCATGACCATAGGTGAGGGTTGGAACAGAGATTGACTCATAAATCAAGCAGCTTCCCCGTCAGACTCGAGTCCCTCTTCTCGTTGCAGCAATACAGAAAAGTATCATGTGACATGGAATTCACTCGGCAACAATCAGTGGAAAAAAAGTCACTTGGAAATACTGACAGCTGGAAGAACAGGTGGGTTTCCTTCATCCCTTTGTTAAATATTTAAAAAAGGGACAACGCTTGAACTTGTGTTCTATATGGATGCAATCTTGAGTCATTATTTCTCAGATACGTATATGACATTAATGCTCAAAGGGAAATCTGATACGTTACAAAATGTATAATTATCCATTTGTTCTTCAAAATACAACCATCCTCTCGTTGGTAAACAAGGGAGACCATGGACTGCGCAGCACTTTGAGACGGTGTCCCACATTGTGATTGGCTGTAGTTTTAACCCATCGCCATCTTTGCTTTGCCAAAAGGAACATTGCGAGTCAAAAGCTGTCCAGAATTAGGTGGAGCATTATAGAAACTTACTCAGCAAAGACAGGAAAATAATTAACTGGGTGAGCAGAAAGAGGCAGAAGGGAAATGTTTGATTTTCCTTTTGAGTTATTAGTAACTGGTCCCACGAAAACATCTGGGGCCGCTCCATTGGAAACTGATCTTCTCATAGTCTGACAACATACCATTTGGTCTGATGCCACTCTTAGTAATGATGTATCGATTTATATTCAAACTTGTTAGACCGGCTCCATCATTGGCTGCAAACAGGGCTATCCGGAACAGGTGGTGGAGAGGAGGACACTGAAGAAATGATTGTCCATATTTGATAACCCGGACCACCCGCAGGGACAGAGGAGCACATTCTCCAACAGACTGCTTCAGCTCCGCTTCACAAGGACAGATACAGGAGAACATTCCTGACCACTGCAAATACTTTATAATAAATCACCTCTGGCCAGATCCTCCTCAAATTGAAAATCAATAAACCTTGCACCACTTTCACTGCACATACCTTACTTATATACATTGAATACACCTTACACTTTGCATTTTTCTTCTTTAACTTTATTGTATTGTATATATTGTGCATTTTCTCATACTTAATATTCATATTTTATGTTTACTCTGAAACCTTGTTTGCTGTTGATACAACCAAATTTCCCCCTTTGGATGAATAAAGTATATATACATCTACCTTATATCTAACAAAGTATTTTCTCATACTGTCTTAAGAGATGACATGTAATGACTGACTATAAAATAAGCTGGATATATTTTGGACCCAACAACTTTCAGCCTCTTCCTCACCACCTCCTACCCAGGTCTGTCTGAGTGTTCACGTTAATGGTAAATGGACTTTACTTGTACATCTCTTTTTTAGTCTTTTGACCACTCAAAGCACTTTAATGCTGCGTTCACACCAAAAGCATTGCACATTTTGCCAACGCTTTACTCGCATGAGTTTACTCGCCAGACTCTGTGGTTTATTGGCGTCATTCGCCGGGGAGGGGGCGTGGCTTATCTCAGTGGAAACAGATATCATTTCCGCCATCCATGAAAGTAATAACCACTATTTCTGCTTTATACTTGTTGTGGAAATCCCACAAATGTCAGACCATCTAACACCCTCGTATGAGGGGCCGTTTAGGCCATAACTATTGAGACACTCACACGCACTACTGAAACACTTACACACATACTAATGAAACACTCGTACATTCACTATTGAAACGCTTGTACACTCACTACTGAAACACTTACACATACATACATACTCTGTAAATACTCTTACGCATACATATGAGAAACACACACGCATACATATATACTTCCGTGTCATATACACATACATATGAAATGCTTACATGCATACAAGTGAAACATGTATACGTATCTATCTGTTTTCAGTTATATGTATGTATGCTTTTACATGAGGATGTGCAAGCGTCTCACATGTATTCATACAAGTAATTTCAGTAGTGACCGTGAGAGTTTTTCACTAGTGAATGTACGAGTGTTTCATTAGTATGTGTGTAAGTGAATAGGGACACTTCCAGATGAACTTTCTTTTCTGAAAGCAAACATCAAAAGGGAAAATAATGTTTAGATCACTGCTCCAACCATACATACGCAGTTATAGTGTAGCCATTTGTGCATACACACATCCACCCACATTCTGATTTTCACTTGCGGACAAGAACAGTGTTCGCCCCGATACTTGCCATTATTCCGTGAATTAACATCTCGAATTGATGCATTGAACACTGAAATTAATCACAGAAGGTGCCTCTAGCCTTCCAGTGACACTAATCGCAACTTTGAAGGTATGTGCGCAATCAGTAATAAGGTATAAAAGGCATAGGTACAATTTGTGGTCTTTTTCCAAGAGGGCACTCAACTTGGGACCCACACTTACAATGGCAACGGTGGTTTTTAGTCTAGCAAAAGCTAAACAACGGAACAATCAACAAAATTAGCACCGGGAGCAATCAACAAGTAATAAAACATTTTGTTAAATAAAGGGGCAATATTCTAATACTCACATCTGGTCTTCCATGCTGGCCGATAAGGCATACAGATCCTCATCTTCTTCTTCATCGGATGACATATTGATAACAGAAAGGTAAGCTCTGTAATCAGTATTTTCTGGCCACAGGTTGGTGGTCGATAGTGGGGTACTGTTTGGATCAAGGCTGCTGGCCACGGTGCTCGCATGTGCCAGGCTGCGGTGCTTGCAGGTGCCAGGCTGCTGGTCGCTGACATGGTGGGGTGGTCCGGCTGGTCCCCGACAGGGTTAAGTTTTCTGCTTGCTCTGGTGTTGACTGACGGCATCATCTCTACGTACTCCTCCTGCTCCTCACAGCAACTTTCATCCAAATTTTCAGGCTTAAAAAGGGATAGAATTTACTGCAGTTAATATCACTTAGTCATTCTATCAACTAGCAAGTAGCCTACAGTACCTCAATCAAAAGGTGCTGAAGTGGTTTATATACATTTTGTGCAATGTACTAACTTGCGAAAGAACGGTATATTTTGAAGATCTATTTGCTTGTTTGTTTAGTTGTTGGATACTTCACTAAACCCAGCAGTAAAAAATGTAGCATGTCAGTTTGGTTAAAAGTTATACCAATAGCAACTTTCAAAAATAACAACAGTACATGCACAATTGAAAGAAAGAAAAGAAACATGCACTCTAATAATCCCCTTGGGGAAATTCTTCTCTGCATTTGACCCATCTGTGGTTAAGGAGCAGTGGGCTGCCTTGAGAGGCGCCCGGGGAGCAGCTAGGGGTTAAGTGTCTTGCTCAGGGACTCTTCGACATGTGAACTATGGAGGGACTGGGCATCGAATCGGGTACCTTGCGGTTACGGGACGACCACTCATCCCCCTGAGCTAGAGTCGCCTGAAATTGGGGCGAATTGGGTTACTTTCAATTTTCCACCATTTTGGAGTAGAATGATGTCACATTAATGTTGAAGACACTTCTAGAATTATGCAAGAAGATCCATAAAATCTGTTTTGGTGGCTTTTGGTCACCCAGTACTATGCTGGTGTAATGTTGTAATGTTTTAATGTTGTTGGTGGAATTAACTGAATAGTCTAATAATTAATGTATCAATTATCAAGCCATTCTGTTTAGATGCCTTAAACCAGGGGTCTACAGTGCTCCTTTTTGGGCGTATATATGGCCTAAAAATGTATGTGTGCTAACAGGAAAGTTTATTTAGGAGCGCATCCACTAATAAATTATGATGTATTTGTATGCTGCTAAAGAATCACCTAAGGGGCATTTGTGCTTCTTGGAAAAACATTTACGTAACAGCTAGAGCCCCGTATTCATTAGAATTCCGAATTGGAGTCTGGCTGGCTATTCTATCATGTTAACGCTACGTACCTCACATCGTCGGGAATTTTCTGCTTAAAAGCGTCACGTATTTGACAGAACTGTCCCTTGGTCCCAGGTTTTGTCAAACTCGAAAGCAAGATAGCAAGATATGCCCTCTTATGTATAACTGCTCCTTCTTCTGCTGCTTGACGACTATGTCGTCTGTAGGACTAAGCAGCAAAATAACGTCCTTGTTAAAGGTCCGATGGTACAATGTTTTCTGTCTGACTCTGTAAAAAAAAGAACACGTCAGACGAGCTAACGTTAGTGCTAGCTACTTAGGCTAACGCAGCCACCAATATGCTAGCTAACAAGCAACATTACCCTTACTTTGCTAGCTAGCCAACATTACAACTATGCAAATTAATGGAATGCCCGTTATCTTAAACAATAAAAAATAAAACAATTCTACTTACTTTTGTCTTGGTTTAGCTTTCCATGTGCTGTAAGTTGCCCTCGTTTCATAGCGTGGACAATAGTTCCCTATGTCGTTGCCTGGAGCAGGTGCGCGTTGCATGCTGCTAGACCCGGGTTCATAGAGAGACCTTATTTCAGCATTAATTGCTGCATTCGAAGGTGTATCTACAGAGTTCGACATTTGGTTTATTAGGGTAGGTGACTGAAGTAAGTTCCTCAGTAGGAGCACAGCCTCAGCTGTCGCAAGCCTATTGTCCGCTGGCGCTGCCATACCCTTGACCGTTGGCGCTTGCACTCTTTGCTTCTGCCTTCCGGTTTAACCGAAGTACCTTCCGTATGCTAGTGAGATGTCGTTCATACATACTACTGAAACACTCGTACACTCACTACTGAAACACTTACACACATACTACTGAAACACTCGTACACTCACTACTGAAACACTTACACACATACTGATGAAACACTCTTACACTCACTACTGAAACACTTACACACATACTAATGAAACACTCGTACGCTCACTACTGAAACACTTACACATACATACATACTCTGGAGAATAAGGAGAGCTGGGTGTCCTCACAGAGGATATAAAAGGAGGAGGAAAAGGGCTGGCTGGCTTTAGTGAAGCAGACTTTGACCCACCAAAGCGTGATTAGTGAACTGAAAGGAGAATCAGAGTTAATTTGACACATAAAAAATAAGTCATACAAAACTTTAATTCCTAAAAAAAATATTCACCATTGACAGATTTAGAGCGGGTCGCAGAAAAGGCCGCACTGAGTCCGAGGCCACGTACTGTGGAGTAGCATCAAGAGCTGAGGCTGAGGCCACGGACTGTGGAACGACAGCAGTAGATTGTAACAGCAACAGCATTGTAACAGACATGCAATGCAAGATGAACAATAAAGAGACGTAATTCTTAAGCCGATCACCATAACGTCGTGGAATCCGCAATTACAGGCCATGAAGGCATGGACCCTCCTAAGAGGGTGGTCTGTCCACGAGCCTGCATGGGGCACTTCTCAATTGGAAATGATAAGAATGGCTATTTAGCCTGGAGTCACTAAGTGTACTACATCTGATTGACATCTGCAGGATCATATTGCATATTTGTAATCAAGTGTGTGGCATACTAGTGACACTAATATGCCATGTTTTTGTTATACTGTACCTTCTGATAGAGGACGTGAAACTTCTTCTGCCTTGGGGCTGGTCTATAGGCCAAACCCCAGAGCTGGCAAACACCCAAGCCTTGTCATGCACTCTATCACTCAAGGCCTTGTTTATTTTTGGTTTTGTGCTCATCTAAAGATAACATGGAAATAATAATAGCTAAATATAGCCATAACCATGGTGTGCTGAACAAGTGCATATGGACAATCTGGCTAATTTCCACCAGCAGTATAACAACCCTGGTCCTGCAGGCCTGGGTTGTCAGTCCATAGTGTCTTCTGCCTTGGTAGTCCACCATTCCGTAAGTTCTTCTTTGACCATTTGTGGACTAAATCCCTCTCCTCTTTGGGTGCAGAGTACCTGTTCGATCTGCACTGGCTCTCTCCATTTATTTTCAATAAAATCTTTATACCGAATACTGTCTCCTGTGGTCTTGCTATTGGATCCAAACCTTGAACTCCCGTGACAGGCTGAGGCTAGTTATTTCATTCAACACCTGTGTTATCTTTCATCTACTATTTGCTTGCTGGTGTCTCACTCACTGGCAAACATTTTCTTTCCCGCTTTATGCACCCCATGTGCCCTGAACCGCTTCCTTGTTCGGGATTCCTTTAGTGTCAGACTCATCTGATTTCTCTTTGCACGTCATTATCCTTGGTGCTGCAGAGTACCTCACATTTGAGCCCAGCATATACTGGGTATCCCTCTTTCCTCCACTCCCAATAATGACCAGTGCTGCTGCCGTACGGTCCACAATATTTATTAACCTGTCAACCCAATCTGCAGCAGTAATGAGGCGGTTGGGCGAGGAGGGCAAAGAGAAATGTGGAGCACCACAATCCTGTCTGGATGTAGAATTTGGCACTCTGTGCTGTAAAACAAACTACAAAATACATTGATTGATGTTTCATCCTTGGCGATTCTCAAAATTGAATGTTGTCGACCGATTGACTTGTTTCCTGGCAGCCACAGATTTTCTTGCTTGAATTGGTCTCAGTGCTGGAAGCAGATCAACTTCCTGGTTAAGGTGAACAACCTATTGAGTCAATGTTCCTGGGCTTTCTTGTATGATCCCTCTATTACAGCCTTCATCCTGCGACCTTTGAGTTTCAGTGAAGCCAAATTGTCTCACTGCATCTTAAATGCGATAGAGAACAGTCTTTAATTTGCAAGACAGCTTGACCAATTGATCCTGCTGAAAGATGAACCTGAAAAACTCTTAATGTTCATCGCTTGCTGTTCAAAGCGCATTGTCCACAGTCTGATCAAAGGCCCACATATCAGAATCAGTGCCGGGTAATGACGTAAATAATGGTGCTATGGTTTCAGGTTACTTTCTGGCAATTGAGCTTTCCTTGACTCTAAATATTCTCAAGAAGATCAAGATTTGCAACCTGAGGCACAGAGATGTCCTGAGCACACCTCGCATTTTTCTGTCTTTAAAATACTTAAGATGTCACGTCCTAAATAAGGTGGCGAACCTGGCTGGTTTGCCACCTTATAATAGCCAAGACATAAAAGCGCTTCATAGAATTGAATACCGACGTAGACTCTCTACCCCTTCCACATCTGGTGTATGAGGAAGTCTGGAGGCGATCAGCAGTGGAGTTTTAGCTCTCAATGTTTGCACACAGATTTACTGGTTCTTAAATGGGGTTAAGTGTACCCCTTTTTAACATATATTTACAATTAGCATACATTAAAAAATCCTTTGAAAGTAGTTATTTAATAAATATTCAAAAAATATAAGTGTGAGATCATAAACTGAATTTTATATCCATCTTATATCCAAACTGAATTTTATATCCATTTTATATCCATAAGTGTGAGATCATAAACTGAATTTTATATCCATCCATCCATTATCAGCCGCTTATCCGGGGTCAGGTCGCGGTGGCAGCAGGTTCAGCAGGCCGACCCAGGCTTCCCTCACCCGCAACACTTTCCAGCTCATTCTGGGGGATCCCGAGGCGTTCCAAGGCCAGCCGGGAGATATAATCCCTCCAGCGTGTCCTCAGTCTTCCCCGGGGCCCGGAAAACCTCTAATGGGAGGCGTCCAGGAGGCATCCTGACTAGATGCCCGAACCACCTCAGCTGACTCTTTTCGACACGAAGGAGCAGCGACTCGACTCCAAGCTCCCCCCTGATGTCCGAGCTCCTTACCCTATCTCTAAGGCTGAGCCTGGCCACCCTACGGAGGAAGCTCATTTCGGCCGCTTGTAATCAAGATCTTGTTCTTTCGGTCACGACCCAGAGTTCGTGACCATAGGTGAGGGTTGGAACGTAGACCGACCAGTAAATGGAGAGCTTTGCCTTCCGGCTCAGCTCCCTCTTCACCAAGACGGACCGGTACAGCGCCTGTTTTACTGCTGCAGCCGCACCGATCCGCCTGTCGATCTCCCGTTCCACCTTACCCTTACTCGTGAACAAGACCCCGAGATACTTAAACTCCTTCGCTTGGGGTAGGCAGTTTGTCCCCACCTGGAGGGAGCAATCGGCCGGTTTCCGGCAGAGCACCATGGCCTCAGATTTGGAGGTGCTAACTCTAATCCCTGCCGCTTCGCACTCGGCTGTAAAACGCCCCAGTGAATGCTGGAGGTCACGGTCCGAGGAGGCAAACAGGACCACATCATCCGCGAACAGCAGAGGCGATCCCGAGACTCCCGAACCGGATCCTCTCCGCCCCCTGGCTGCGCCTAGATATCCTGTCCATGAAGGTCACGAACAGGACCGGTGATAAAGGGCAGCAACACCCACCGGAAACGTGTCTGACTTACTACCAAGGATACGAACACAGCTCCTACTGCAGGCGTACAGAGACCGGATGGCCGGTGCCAACGGGTCCGGCACCCCATACTCCCGCAGCAACCCCCACAAAACCCCCCGAAGGACCCGGTCGAAAGCCTTCTCCAGGTCTACAAAGCACATGCAAACTGGTTGGGCAAACTCCAAGGACCCCTCCAGTAATCTTGCGAGGGTAAAGAGCTGGTCCACTGTTCCACGACCGGCACGGAATCCGCACTGTTCGTCTAGAATCCGAGGTTCGACAAGCGGTCGGAGCCTCCTTTCCAGCACCCTGGCATAAGCTTTTCCCTGGAGGCTGAGCAGTGTGATACCACGATAGTTCGACCACACTCTCCGGTCCCCCTTCTTGAAGATGGGAACCAGCACCCCGGTCTGCCAGTCCATGGGCACTGTTCCCGACCCCCATGCGACACTGAAAAGGCGTGTCAACCAAGACAGCCCAACAATGTCCAGCGCTTTCAGCATCTCAGGGCGGATCTCATCCACCCCTGGCGCCTTGCCCGTCAGCTGCTTCAGGAGACCCCTGGTCCAGCCAGGCCCGAAAGGCCTCCTTCAGTTTGACGGCTTCCCTCACCCCCGGTGTCCACCACCGGGTTCTCGGGTTGCCGCCACGACAGGTACCGATGACCTTCCGGCCACAGCCCCGAGCAGCCGCGTCCACAATAGAGGCTTTGAACAAGGTCCACTCGGATTCCATGTCCCCAGCCTCCCTCGGGATTTGTGAGAAGTTCTTCCGGTGGTGGGAGTTAAAGACCTCCCGGACAGGATCCTCTGCCAGACGTTCCCAGTTCACCCTCACTACACGTTTGGGCTTGCCAGGTCTTTCTAGCCGACTCCCCCGCCATCTGATCCAACTCACCACCAGGTGGTGATCAGTTGACAGCTCTGCTCCTCTCTTCACCCGAGTGTCCAAGACATACGGCCGCAGATCAGATGATACGATTACAAAGTCGATCATTGATCTCCGGCCTAAGGTGTTCTGGTACCAGGTACACTTATGAGCCACCTTATGTTCGAACATGGTGTTCGTTATGGACAAACTGTGGCTAGCACAGAAGTCCAACAACAAAACATCATTCGGGTTCAGATCGGGCAAGCCGTTCCTCCCAATCATGCCCCGCCAGGTTTCTCTGTCATTGCCTACGTGAGCGTTGAAGTCTCCCAGGAGAACTATGGAGTCGGCAGGCGGCGCCCTTTCCAGGACCACTCCCACCGACTCCATGAAGGCCGGATACTCCGAAACGCTGTTCCGTGCATAAGCACAACAGTCAGAGCCTTACTCCCCGCAACCCGTAGGCGCAGGGAGGCGACCCTCTCGTTCCCCGGGGAAAACACAGCGGCACTCAGCCGCTGTGTTGGTGCCTCTCACCCTGGGCAACTCCAGAAAAGGACAAAGTCCAACCCTTCTCCAGGAGCTTGGTTCCAGAGCCCATGCTGTGGCACTCTTTTATATATTCTATATTAAAATCAGATGCTGTGTATTTTTTACTTAAAAAATGTCCACAGGGGGTACATCATTGAAAAAGGGTTGAGAACCACTGCATTAGGCAATACCTACAGAGATATTTCCGGCGACTGAATTTTCCAGAGAGACAGCCAATGCAATACTAGGTTGCCTCGACTACTGTTTCATCTAATACCACGATCCCATTCTCTTCGAAATGCTTTCTCTACACAGAAAAGCACAATTTTGCCTCCAATCAGGTTCCAACAAACATTTCACAAAGTCTCTCAGGCACATAGAATGCAAACCTATCTCTCCTGTTCTAATCTCTTCCAAATAACATTTCCTTAATCTCCATCAGTGTTGCCAACTCCTCAGCAAGGAAAGTCGCAATTGGCTGTCCTAAAAGTCGTTAAATAACGTCATCATGACTGAGAAAGCAGCTTTACATGCTTCCCCAATATGATCTCATGCAAGCATGGAACAGTGTTCAGCAATAGCTAATGCCATGGTGGCTTCAGCCTTTTTTTCACTGTCAAATGTTTTTACTGATTAATGGCAGCTTGCTCTGGGTGGAACTGTAAGGCTTTGCCTTTTGAATGTGTTTTTTCACATCAAAGTTTGGCATAAAAATCTGCCTTATAAAAATAGGCAGTATGCCCGTGTATCGCCTCCAATAAACAGCTCCAACCAACCTTTGAAATCATTTCTGTATTTGAGTGTACAGTTTAGACCGACATGTTGTCACAGAGGCACACAATCACACACACTTCATCCACTGTGTGTGTAAGTGACTGAGGCTCTGTGAGTCAAATAAATGCAAAGAGTTATTTATATTTAGTATGTCAGTGAAGAAAAATTCAATTTTCCCGCTCTGTAAAGCAGGGCGGTTCAGCGGCGGCTTTGCGCATGAGTGATTTATTTTCAGTCTGGACGCGGAGACTCTCGGCTCTGACTGCAGCGCGAACCACGAGGCTCCTGTGAGACAGCAACTGCAGAACGATAGGTGCTTTCACCTCGGACACTAGAAAAGTCGCAAGTCGCTTTTGAGAAAGAAAGTCGTTAAGAGGGTTTGCAAAGTTGCCAGATTTAGTGAGAAAGTCACTAAATTGGCAACACTGGTCTGAACCCCTTTTTTGTTTTAAGCCTGAGCTCCGGAGTATGCTGTCCTCATTGGCCCTCTATGACATGCAGAGAACAGGTCGAATCTGCTCAAAGACTCTCAGACTTTGGTGATGCTCTCATCTGATAATGGTGTAATTTTTCAAGTAAGTCTGGTTTAAGTACCGTAAAATGCAGGCAATAAAGTGCACCCTTTTATACGGCACATCTACTAAATAAAAAAAAATTAAATCTTTAACAAGCCGCCGCGGATTATATACCGCTAATTTAGCGGTACCTGACAAACTCTCAAAACGGCCACCGGTAATGAACGGAACAAAGCAGCTGCTGCTTTGTAGCTTAGAACGCAAGTGAAGTGCGTTTTCTCATGCCCCGGCGTTTTCACAGTTACTGACGACTTGCCTTTTTTATTCACAGTACGAGTGAGTGGAAGATCAAAGGTCAGTGGAACCTCATCTATATTAATGACATCCTGCAGGCCAATAAAATGCTTGGCTATTTTCTCTTTTGTGAAGTTTCTGAAGTTGGTCAGTTTTTCTTCAAAGTCCGCAGGTAGCTGTTGGCAGAGGCGTGCGTGCTGCGATGCTCAGCCTTTTCGTTTTAAGAACCGTAGACAACGATGGTCAGCCTCTGAAATCCTCAAATGTTCTTTTCTGCCGCGTTCGCCTTAGCTTTCAGACAAATCTGAACTGTCGAAACCCCACGGCCGTCTGCTTTCTGTGCGTTGACCCAGTCCTCTAGTTCGTTCTCTAGTTGATCCCAAGTTCGAGTGCCACAGCTCTGTTTCCACGTCGATAGCCTTTAGTTTAAAAGCGGTGTCATATGCGTTACATCATGTCTTCGACAAAATTAACCGCAACGTTATTTTAGCCGCCTGTGTCCAAGTTGAGGGGAAAAAATGACAAAAGTATCGGCTTATAATCCACATTTTACGGTATACATCAGACCCTACTCATGTGTGTTTTGCATTTCCTCACCAACGTTCGGTGAGGTCCCTGCAATTTCATGTAGAATAGACGTTTGTCAGACGGGTCACTGATAGTTCTGATCTGATCCATATCGCCTTCATCTGAGCATCTCTGTCATGTTACCGCCTCATGCTCAGCCGGGCCAAATTCATTGTATTCGCATGGATGATGACTAAGACAAAGCAGATTTTCTATGTATGAATCACCAATCCTGCAGAATATCAAATGAGCTGTTACATCTCGAGTGTCTGGACAGCGGCGTTCACGTAATGCCTTTGTGCATTTCCAAGTAGTGTTTTCCATATCTAACAAATGTCTGCTTGCAACAGGCTTCGAAGCCCTTAAGTAGACAATGTGGTTTATTTCAATAAGGTTTGCAATGATGTACGTAACCCCTCGGTACCTCAACAGACCTGCCACATACATTACAACTAAACATTTCCTAAACCAGCTCTTGGTAATGTTAGCCAGCCTCTTCCTCAACTTCCAAGACAGCTAGGCTAGGTTAACTTACCTGTAACATTAAATAAACCTGCAGTTTGTGGGCAACACAAACACAGCGAGCATAGTGACGCGCCCAGTGCAGAAGTTAGTTCTGTTAGAAGCTCTTAAGCTCACGACTGGAAAGGGACATTGTTGATCCTAACGTGAAAATGATTCATAGTTCATGTAATGTAATGTGAACACATTTATCATCTGGTGGGAGTGTAAGTAACCCAATTCATACTCTAGCTTTAGAAACTGTTTAACAATCAATTTTTCGGGGGCAAATTTTGCCCCCACAGAATGAAATCCAGGGGCATTTCTGAAAAATTGGGGGCTTTTTGAAACTTGTGAAATAACATTTAACCTTTATAATAAATATACTTATTTAGGCTTACAGTATATGAGCAACTGTCATCAAATGACAATAAGAAGACTATTAGGCAGTATTCTACAGATTCAAAGTGTTTTCTTAGATTTCTTTTAACAAAAAAAACAGAAATCAAACAAATTCATATTTCTTTGTGGTTATTTAATGTTATTACATTTTTTAAACAACTATTAACAATTATAACTTTTTTATATATTATAACATATATAACAATTTAAAAAAACGTAATAAAAGGGGTATACATAGATTACTTAAATTCAATTTACAACCAATTTCTCAGAAAATGAAAACAAATATTAAATTATATGTACAGTGTTGACAATAAACAATGTACATATAGCACCAGTTCATCATCGTCATCTGTGTCACTGTCAGCCACTGGAGACGTTGCTGGTCTGACCTGCTGCCTTGCTCAGAGGGTTTTACGTGAGGCCGCCTGGCTTTCTTCTCAGCAGATTCTACACATGCTGCAGCAGCTGCATCTTCTTCTTCTGGTCCCTCCAGTGAGATCATCATGAGGTCTTCCACTGTGTTGAGAACTCCCAGTCAACTGCAGTCTCAACTAATTGTATATTTGTGAACCACAAGATGGCAGTAGCTTATGAGGATGTGACTGCACTCTGGCTAACGTTAGCTAGCTAAAGCAAACAAAATAAGTTCAAAATAATTACTACTAGTTATCACTCATCGCAGCCGATGGCCACGTATTTCTTGACGTTGTCCCTCCCCTTGATGAAGTCCGCAGAAGAATTCAACCTGTGCTGGATTGACACCGAAGATGTATCCTCACACTCACAGGAGATCAAGAAGCGCTCCATTCGGTTCATCACGCACACGCAACATCGAGGCGAAAATTCCAAAACATGATATGGCAGGTGGACCGGGTCAGGGCTACGATGTTTTTGACAAGTTCATTAAATTATCATAATTATTAGAGGAAATTATGGGGCCACTTTTTGCCCCTCTCCTAGTGATATCAGGGGCAAAATGATATTTCTTAGGGGCAGTTTTGCCCTTTGCCCTCGTGTATTTCCGACGCTGGCTTTAAGCTAAATAAATGTTTCTTGTTTTAAGATAAGATGCTTTTATTTTGAAGGCGGCTCACCAAGTTAAAAAGGAAGTTGCGTTATGCACAGATTTAAATGTCAAGGTATGGAAAATAGTCAATTTTGAATACAAATTAGAGACAGTAAAAGGTATTAGCACTCCCCCGAAGAGGCACAATGTCAGTTTAAGTTGTAATAACCTATATGCTTTAAGGAAATTAGCGCAAGTCCTTTGCACACAGTTCTTCCGTTGGTTTTGGAATGTATCAATACATTTGACCATTACCTCACTATCCTTTATCCCTTTTTTTCCTACTCTTCATCTTCTTCTCTATCACCATCCTCCTCATTTATTCCCTTATCCTCACTTCACCTCCTCTGCTCTAGCATTTAGTCTCTTCTCATTGCTTTTATTCTTCTCCACCTCGATCTACCCTCTTTGCCATACAGTCCCAATTTCCTTCAATGTCCAATGTTCTTAGAGGCTATGTGAGAAAGTGAGAGAGCCGATAGCATCAGTATTCACTACAGCACTTATCTTTCTATGATAGCCCACCCGCTCTTCTCTGCTACCCAACGGAAGTGTGTGTGTGAGCAATGAGTCTCCATCTACATTGGGGGACATTGGTATTCACCTGCCATCTTCCCTTCCTGTCCCTCCATTAACGCTGCTCCTCGTTTTTTTTCTTCTCTCACACATATACACAAGTCTGCCTCACTTTGAGTTTCTGTGGGAGTACTGCATTATGCCGTATCTTTATATCTGTCTCTAGAGCGTAACTTTAAAAAGAGCTCTAAGAAGCTTAAGAATTTGGTTAATTTCCTTGCTGTTTTTTTATGTTTCCTTGAAGCTAAACCTCCTTTTTCAATGAAGACATTATTCCAAATGCAAATATGGCAACACATGATTAATCCCTCATGTAATGAATGGGCTTCACTATCCATTGTCTTAAAATGTAAGAGTGTTAATTTCCTCAGATTACCCTGCGCTTGCCAAGAGTTAGATGTGTGGCTTCATCTCACTTTCATGTTTGTATTTTTTGGGTTATACTCAAAAGATGTAACATTTAAACAAGTGAGCTTTACAGGTTTGTTTTGACCATGATGCTGCAGGAGGATGGAAGAAAAGGAAGCTCCCGACTCCACAGAGACTCAAAACTGAATGGGGTCTCAGGACCACCACTCAGGGACACAAATGGTGCTCAAAAATGCCAGGGAGCCGACACTGAAGGCAAAAGCCTTTAGTTGTTTTTTTGGGGGATTTATGCGTTTTATTGGTTTGTTGTGGTTACAATGTTCTGACTGTTTGTATAGTTTTATGTAAAATAAAGGTTTTCTAAAAGTTTACATTGGTGACTTGTACAAGTTGGAGGAAATCAATAACTTCCTGGATGACACATTTGGTAAATCGGTAAAAGTTTGAGCATTTTTCAGACGCGGTTGGGTTTGTGGCGTTAGACAAGAAGAAGCATTACCGTTTTAAGAAATACATGACTAGTCTAAGGGGGCTGAAGAAGGATAAAGGTTCCAAAAGGATGAAAACATTTAAGTGACTGTCATGGATGTGCTGCAGTTAATATTTCTGTTAAGCATTTACATCAGTTTTTTTTCTTCATATTTCAATGCACAAGGTGAGGGTTGGGTCTTTAAATGTTGGTGGGCGAGCCCGTGAGAAGAGAGAGGTCACTGCAGAAGGGGTCAATCGAAAGAATCCAGAGGGCAGTTGTGGACTTCTTCTGGTCCGGGCTTCACTGACTGAGATTTGCGGTGCTGTAGCTGCCGGTCCAGGAGGGAGGACAGGGCCTGGTGGACATTGCATCCCACAGACTGCAGACGGCTCAGAGGCTGCTGTACAGCTTCGGCCTGCCATTGACTGATATTGCCTGTGTTCTGCTGAGGAAGGGTGGACGGTTAGGGTATGACAAACACCTGTTCCTACTTCAGCCCCAGTCAGTAGACTTAACTGGTCTGACACCGTTCTACCAGTCCGGCTTAAAGGCGTGGCAGGTTTTTACAGTCCACAGGAGAGCTGTGACGACACCAGGGATGGGGAGGAGCCGCTGTGTGAGAGCAGCTACATCTCATCCCAGGTCCTGACGTCAGTCAGCCTGAGATCCATACTGAGAGAGGCCGGCTGTGTGAAGCTGGTTCATCTAAAGACCTCAGGTAGAGGAGCTGATCCACATCCCTTCCAGCAGGCCAAGAAACACAGAACTCTTTGTGAACGTTTGGGCTCTGAAGGACGTTTGGGTTTCAGTCAGAGGCGATGCGCTGGTTTTTCTTTACTAATGATTTCTTGGTTTTGTTTGTTTGTGTTGTGTTGCATGTCTTAGTTTTGTTGTAAGTTTTTGATAAACAGTATAACTGTAAACTGATTTGATTATGAAATAAAGACACTAGACAGTTTCTCTCTCTCTGTGCATGCTGGGAGTTTGTGTGAGTGAGCGGATCTTTTTAGAATTGTTTGTTTCCCTTAGTTATGTATATTAATTTAATTTGGTTTATTGGTTGGTTTCACCGTAGTTTGAGCTGTTGGTTGTGTATTTTTGGGTGTTTTCTTTGGGTGTTTGTTTCCTCCTGCCAGTGTTTCACCTTTCAGCGTGAGACGCCATGGTGAATGGAGACACGTCCCACCTCACGAGGAAGAACGGCATTAAAATCGCATCCGATTTCTCGTGCAGCGTGGAGGACATCGGGCTGGCTGTGAAGGACAAGGTCGGGCACGGCAGCATTAAGTCCGCCACGCACATGAACGGCGCCGTGGTCATCTTCCTGGACCAGGTGGAGAAGGTGAACCGTGTGGTGGAGGCGGGGCTCATGGTGAACGATTTGTTTGTCCAAGTGTTGACTGGCTACTAGAGTCCTTGTATCTAATGTCCCTCCGTTCATCACCAACGAGTTCCTCAGCAGAGAGCTCTCCAGACACGGGAAGGTGGTGTGCCCGATCAGGAAGATCTTGTCTTGGTGTAAATCTCAGTTCCTGAAGCATGTAGTGTCCCACCACAGATACGTTTATATGATACTTAACAACCGGAACGAGGAGCTCAACCTCCGCGTTAAAGTAGATGATTTTGAATACGTGATTTATGCGACATCGTCGTGTTTCAGTTGCGGTGAGGAGGGGCACACCGTTAGGGCCTGTCCGAAGTGAGGGGACCCGGCTCCGCATCACAGGCAGGAGACATCCGGCGAGGCACTCGCGCTTCCGGTGGGGGGTGCGGCAGCACTCTCGTCTCCGGTTGGGGGCGCTGCTGTGGCCGCGACGTCTGAGCGGCCCGTTCCGGTGCCGCGGCGCCGATTTGCTGCTGCTGTTCCTGACCTGCACAGGGTGAGTGTGAGTGAGGTGGGTGATGGTGGCAATGGTGGTGGCGGTAATGATGGTGGGGGTCCAGAGGGGGAGGCTTTGGTTAAGGTGGGAAATGGTGATGATGGAGGAGAAGAAAAAAAAAACGGGGGGTACGGTGCTGGGGAGAAGCCCGTAGAAGTAGCACAGCAGGTTGGTGGAGAAGTAGAGTCGGAGGAGGAAAGTGTAAGTGGGTGGGGATGGGCTGAGCAGGTGGAAGAAGCGGAGATGGAGGAAGCTGGGGAATTTAAAGTTGCCTCAAAGAGGAAGAAGTGGGCCCAGGGCTAGGGGAACTCACCGGCACCCTGCTTGCTACGACGCACCCAGAAGCATTAACATTATACAGAGCGGACAAAAAGACTATTTTAATTGTGTCAATAGCACAAACCGGTCCGGACTGTGCAACAGGCCTCCCACTGTGTGGTCAGAGAGACTTGGACATTGTGGACCTGGCCCACAGTGGAGGATTTTATATAAACCTCCCCTCAAAAAACAAACGGCAGACCTCCAGTGGAGGATTTTACACGGTGCTGTCGCCTGCAATGCTTTTATCTCTGTTCTTATTTCCGCTGTCCTGAGCCCCTTCTGTGACCTTCGAGAGACTATATACCATGTTTTTACTGAGTAACATTGGTTTTTAGTCTTTTTAATGTGTTTTTTTTACTGAGAAGGTTTTTATCACGGGAGCTGCGAAAGAAAAGTGGCAGCTCCTCAACTACCTTTCTGGGTGAAGCCAAAATGGCCATTTATTTACACGAAAAAAAGCGAGTGGAGAACAGGGAGGGGCAGGAGGCCAGGGCAGTGTGGCTCTGTAACATCAGGGCCAGACTCTGGCTGGAGTTCCGTTTTTTATAAACATATTGGAGACTTGGATGCTTTTAAACAATGTTGGTGTTTTAAAAATATTGTTTGTTATGTTGTTAAAGAGGAGTTGGCGTTTGCGCAGTTTTTTTAATCAGATGATTTTTTTATATGATGAAATTGTAAAATTATGAATGTGTTAAAGTGTTTTTCAAATATATCTCTCTCTCTCAAGAAGAATTCACATCTTTTCATTGAACATTACTAACTCTAAATCTTCCCGGCATATTTGCCTCAGGGTCCATTGGACCTGGCTGGAGCTGTGCCTGGCCTGTCACAGTTCCATGGATGTCACAGTTATTGGCCCTGCCTCCTTTGTGCCTCATGCCTCATTGTCCGGCCTCTTTCGCAATGCCTCCTACCTAATGGGCCGGCACCCTGCTGATGCCCCCCCGCCCACTTCCTCTCTGCCTCCTGTTTACATGGATCACGGAAATCTGGATTGTGGTCCATGCCTCCGACTCATTATTTCCGTCATATTCATTGAATGTGCTGTAATTCTGTACACATGACATATTGGGGGGGGGGGATTGGAAACTCCCCTGTGCTGCATTTCACCCATTGAGTGAGACACTAAACCCATGCCTCGCCAGCCCAGTATCATGGCAATTTGTGACACTGAGATTTCTCGTTTTTTTTTAAAGATATGCTGTATGGACCCAAATGGAACACACACACACACACGTTTCCAGGGATCTTTGACTTTTATTTTGAACTTCCGGAAACAGCAGGCAGAGTTAGACAGAGTCAGGATCAAAAGGCTGGTGGGTTTACCGGGATTCAGGCTAGCTGGTTGAACAGGGGCAGGCAGGGTCGGTAACAGGAGATCAGTCCGTGAGAGAGTGCTGGAGAGTCTGCCATGGAAACCTAAAGAACAATCTGGCAAGGTGTGTCTGGGCAGCAGGAGTCTATATAGGGGCTTGATTAGTGATCAGGGGCAGGCGAGTGAACAGGTGAAGGGAGTTAGACTGATGAGGAGGGAGTGACTAACGAGTAGAGTGAGGAGGGTGTAGAGCTGAACTGTTACATATGCGGTGTAAAACTCTTTGCCAAATGTTTAAACTTGTTTGGTTTAGTTTCTCACAGGTTGCACTTTATTGTTATTATCTTGAAAATATATGCAAGACAAGTTAATTGCAGCTACAATATGTTATTTTTTTGCCAAATATTAGTTATTTTTTGCACAAAGTGACTTTGCAAAAAAATTTGAGAACCCCTGCCTTACTCTAACTTTCACTTTTAACGTAAAAGAAAGGAAGAACTGTGGAGAGAGACAAGAAGAAGAAAACAATTTGTGTCCCTGTACACAAAACCAATATATTGCCTTTTTGTCACTATTTCACAAACTGCCATGAGACCGTGCCACATAGGCACTGCTACACTCTGGATGAGAGCTTTGGCTGAAATGTAAATTAATGTTTGTTTCCCGCCTCTCATCTCTTTCTCCAGCTTAAGCACTCGGTCCTGATGAGGCAGCGATTTCTGATGGAAATAACAGTGTCCCACTGTAACGGGTCCGTGTTACCCTCATCCCCAGCACAGAGACACAGGAGACTCAAACTCGGTTACGGATCTTTATTTGCTGGGAGACAGTCGTGCCCTTCGGCCTTGCCCCCGAGCGCCCTCCTTTGTCCGTAACTCTGCTTCCATCACGGCAACGTCCATCTCCTCCTCCTTCCATCCTACTGCCATTTTATAAAGAGCAAATCATTAGACCCAGCAGGCTATGGATCACTTTGAAATTAAAAAGCTGCAAAGCCAGATACCACCGAGTGATCCGGGCATTAGTATCCTTCATGCGATTGAGCCACTGGAGTGGAGCGTGGTCCAAACAGAGGGTGAATGAGCGTCCCAGGAGGTAGTAGCGTAGGGAGTCAACCGCCCACCGGATGGCCAGGCACTCCTTCTCCACCGTGCTGTACCTGGCCTCCCTCTCCGACAGTTTGCGGCTGATGTACAGGACCGGGCGGTCGACCCCCTCCACCTGTTGGGACAAAACGCCCCCCAGCCCTCTGTTCGATGCATCAGTCTGCAGGGTAAAGGGAAGAGAGAAGTTAGGGGTGTGGAGGAGCGGTTCCCCACAGAGAGCTTGCTTTACCTTCTCAAACACCAACTGGCACTGCTCCGTCTACTGGACCGGATCTGAGGCACCTTTCCAGGTCAGGTCGGTCAAGGGGCTGGTCAAATCTGCAAAATTTGGGATGAACCGCCTATAGTAACCCGCCAGCCCCAAAAACCGCCTGACCTCTTTTTTAGTCTTGGATTTCTGATGGAAATAACAGTGTCCCACTGTAACGGGTCCGTGTTACCCTCCCCCCCTAGCACAGAGACACAGGAGACTCGAACTCGGTTACAGATCTTTATTTGCTGGGAGACCGTCGTGCTCTTCGGACACAGAGTGCCCTCCTGTGTCCGTAACTCTGCTCCTGTCACGGCAACGTCCATCTCCTCCTCCTTCCGTCCTACTGCCATTTTATAAAGAGCAAATCATTAGACCCAGCTGAGGCCAATTAGGCCTCCACCTGGTACCGTTCCCTGAGCGCACTCCCTCAATTCCCCTCTGCAGCTGAGCCTAACCCCCCCCCCCCGCCACCACACCCACGCTGCCCACTTAAGCTGCTGTTATGTTTACAGACATGTTACCCAAAAAAGATCCCAGCAAGTCTGACATCGCACCAAACATCACTCACAATCTGACGGCTGGGAGACACAAAGAAAGATTGAGATAAATGGTGGTGCTTATTGATCCGAAAGGGAATGTTGGGTCATTTTTGCAAAAAATAAAGAAAGTAATAACGGCAGTTATTAAAGACAAAATAAGTCATGATGCTAACACAGAGCTGAGGTAGGTCAAACAGGAGATCTTACCATGATTTCATATTGTTTTATTGACAGCTTGACAGATGTTTGCAGTAAGAACTTACTGAATAGGCTGTGTTTGTATTGACTTACAAAACTGCTGTAAATGCCCCAACCATCAATCCTGATCACCCGTATACAATAGGTGGTAAGAAGCACATCCTCCATCTGTACTGCACTCATAACATTGCTATTAATCTTATAAACTGTGGCCTTTAAAATAAAAGAAGAAATGTTTCCATGTTCTACAGCTCATCATCATCTCCAAGAGCAAGGAGCTGTAGTTTGTTGACAGGATCAGGGCTTTGGTGTCAAATCGTTAAGCAATGTCTGAAACAATGCATCATCGTCCAATCAAATTGGAGCAAGCAAGCAGTCCTGGTTTACTTTATTACAAATAGCAGATTTCTAATGTTTGCCACAAAGTCGACGTGGCAGAGGATAACATGGTTGTACCCTTTACACCGTCAGACTTGTCACAGTGTCATAAACCGCTGCACAATGTTTGGATGTCTTCGAAGTCCTGGATCTGCAACTCAAACTGGACTCCCTGGATCCGACGTAATCTTCTTACTGGTACCTGAAACAACGGCCCCTGAACTGCAGCCCCTTTCTGTGTTTTAAAGCAGCGTTGTTTGGGATCTGACTGCTCTGCCCCAGAGCTGGCAGGTTGAGGACCAGGTGTTGTCACATCAGAAACCTCAGATGAACGAATTTTATTCACATTTGGTCCCGCCTCCATACCGCTCCTCTCCTTTGAAATTCGTTCATCACTTGTCCCGTAGCTGCTGTCAGTGTGCTCCTCTCACCTCATGTCTCCCGCCTGCCCACGCATGAGCACATTACTTACATCAAGACCATTATCTCATTGTATTACAAGTGTATTACAAATCTATTTTCAACATGTTTTCCTTAACGAAATTTTCCACAACTCAGGCTATGAATAATGTATGGTAACCCCGCACACACTTTACATCCTCAATATAGACAATGCGGTTGAGAAGTTTTTTGAGGCCAAAGTGGGCCTATTTAAACTAATAATCATCTATTATTACTTTAGCAGTACTTATGGATAGCAGTCTATCACCAAAGCACACTTTTTCCTATTAATTTACTTTTTTCAGCCTACTTATCCAGGTCACTGTTGTCCTGTCGTCCTTTACTAAAGCAGCTTTCTTGAGTTATTCCAGGGGGATCTTCATATGCTCCCAGGCCAGCATGTCCTGGATTGGCCCTAGGGGGTTTGCTCCCTGTAGGGTCAAAGCAGGGACATATACAAAGGGAGGCTTAGCATGTCCTGAATTGGCGCCCAGGGGTCTCCTCCCTGTGGGGTCGAGACCGGGACATCTCCAAAGGGAGGCCTACAAGGTGCTTAGATCACATCAGCTGGCTTCTGTCAGCTGGTCCACATCCAGGTTTTAAACACAGACATATATTTTTTTTTTTAAAGAGGCGATGGAATGCTTTCCTATTGCGACTATGCAGTTTCTTCCCCCTAGTGTGTCACATGCAATGTCACAGATGTGCTGTCCGGCACCTGAAGCAGCGTTAGTAAACAGTGACAATGTTGCAGTGGTTATTTCTTTTTTTTATTCTTTTTTTTAGAACTGTTACTTATTAAGTCTTTCTTTTAAACCTCTCAAACCAACAAAGGCAATTTTTACGAGTTTTATTTTGTTTGTGTGTTTCACGACAATCAGCAAGGTACAGTTATTGTTTCTGCCAATGGAGTCTGCCTGTTTCTGTTCATGTTAATTGTGTGTTTCTGTCCAATGCCCTGTTTATTTTATTCAATATATATGGAGTCCTCTCCATCCCTGCCGAATGGAGCTGGAGCCGATAAATACCTACGACTACTGCAGAGTCATTTGACCCTGGCGATGACGGCCCACTGAAGACAAAAGCCAGATGTTCGTGGGTGTTACGCTTTTTTTTTATCTAGTGGGAAAGTGGCTTGAGAGTATAGTACAATTTGCATTTAAAAGCCTTGCTGCAGAGTTCAGAACCAGTTGGAATCGAGCTGGAGAACATCAGGCGAACAAAGTGTTACATCAGCCGACGTGTGACATGAAAGCACAAGTGATTTTTTACAAAATCGTTAGAAATTGAGTAAAGGCTTGGATTTTTAGGATGTTCTTTTGCCGAAAAATGCCATGTAAAATATGTGACCAATAGTGTCAAAAGCAGCAGTGATATACAGTATCTCATTGTAATATAAGACAGAATAGCTACAATGTAGCACTCACATCTGTCTCATGTGAGCAGACTCATTCACAGAGTGCAGACGTTTCTTTGTAGGCCAACCACGAAGCATCAGACTACAACAAAAAGCCAATTAGATTTGATTTTGATTATTGCAGAAAATGAATTCATGATACATACAAGTTAGTTCAGATAAACTTCACACCACAGTCACGTGAATGCTAGTTAACACACCAAGGATGGAAAGGCGAACTAGTCGTCCTGAAGATGTTTAGCCACTTTGTCGTCTCATTTAGCCACATGTTAGCCACCACCTTTGTTAAGACGTGTGAAAGCCTCATTGTTCATTGTGTATTTGTAACCTTCATGACGTTGTACTTCCTTCAGCAGTTTAATCTTAATGGACCCACTTGCTAGATTTGTTTGTATTTTAATGCAATCGCAAGACATTTTTGACAGTTCTAGATTTTTGATCACTCTGGAGCTGTGATACGATTGCTGTGAGAAGATGACAGCTGAATGTAAGATTTGTTTGCTTACTTTAATAAGATTAGAAGATTGTTGTATTGATCCTGCCGTGAAATAAGGTCACTGCACAGACAACAGGAGTCAACAGGGAGAAAGCTAAATAAGCAACAACAAGAGGACGAAAACTGAAATAAGCAAAAACAACTATATGCCACAAGAAAAGAAGAACATTTAATAATAATATCGTGTGAACAAATCCTGTAAGAAGGTGAAACTTAAGAAAGGGAATCACAAATTGAGCGGAAACAAGAGTAAAAACTGACAGTAATATTTATGTGGAAGTAAATTGTTTATTGATTGAGGTGTTAAGTTGTCAAATAACTCACCATCACCCTGTTGCCAGCAAAATATGATGGTATTGTACTTTTCTGCAAGCCACATTTAATATCGAGTTTTCATAGCAAGTGAGGTATTACAACGAATAACACAGTTATGTAACATTGTTACCAGTGGTGTACAGTAACAAAGTAGAAATACTTTACGTTTTTTTGGATATATGTACTTTACTTTACTATTTATATTTCTGTTTACTTTCACTACATGTTGCAAAGAAAACTGATACTTTGACTCTGATACCTTTCCCCTGAAACCTTCGTTACTCGCTCCAAAATCAAATCTATCTTTAGAAAAAAAATGAAAAAAGAAATTACAAGACCATCAGCAGGGCCATGGCAGGAGGCCGGCTCACCAGGCATCAGACACCGCCAGGTCCAATGGACCCTATGAGACGTGAAGTCACAAAGACTCCGGGGAGGAAGCAGAGTTAGTAAGGTGAGATGGCGAGATGTAAATTCATCCATAGATTTATAGCCTAAACCTTAACCAATAATGTACGAACCTGAACCACATGGCATTGAGCATTTCTGATATGAAAACTATCGATGAAACTTATTTTTGGTTCAAAAACGTTGACTCAATGCAACGCAAACCTGTCTTCTGGCGACTGGGTTGTCGACAATTTATCTCCCCCGATTTTACCCCAGTGTGAATCTTCATCAGCACACACACACACACTCACACACACATTGAGGAAACTCAGAGGGCACAGCGGGTCAGTGGAGCTTTTGTGCTGTTATTTTGACTCGTCTGAAGCTGTGAACATCTTGCTTTACAAGTTGCCCGGTCAAGGTGTAAGAAACTGAATCATCAAACTAAACATTTATTTTTCTTCTTCATTTACTGCATTCACTGTTTATCTTGGGATGGTGGCTAGTAATGGTACTTTTATTTGTAATTACAGACTTTTTTGTTTTAAGATGATGATAGCGGTTAACTTCCTAATAATTGTTTTGTTTGTTCTACCTTTTCCACCCGGAGGTAATTCTCTGTCCATCTGCTGCGCCATTGTGAAAAACAATTAAACTTGAAACATAAATAATTCAACCATCTGTCTCACTGACTGCTTGAAACATGGGAGAGATGTGTAAAAAATAATTAATCGCAGTACCATGTCTCTTTAACAACTCTGGAACGTGGTGGGAAAAAAAAAATCATTCTTTTAATTGACGATAAACATCCGTTAATAAGCCCGTCTTGATGCTGCCGGCCTATTAACGAACACGTTTGCAGCTCATCTTCCTCAATACGAGATCCAGCACCGCTGTCGCACGCAGATGATGGAGGTTTATTTAGGAATCCCTTTAAGCCACTCTCCAATAAAAACAATAATGCAATGTGTGTGTGTGTGTCAGCTCTGTCAGATATAGACACTCCTCATCATTTCCTCTTAGGAGTCTCAGCGAGTAATATTCCCCTCTAACTCTCTCTTTCTCTCTCTCCTTTTCTTTCTCTTACCAGTCATTTACTAAATCTCTTGCCCTTTGTTATCACAGTTCATTGGTCTCCCATTATATATGTTTGTTGCTCATCCTTTCACTCTCTTCAGTGACTGACTTTTCCGCCTACGGTCTTTCTGCAGTCACTCTGTCTTCATTTTTGCGTTCTCTCTCCGTGCTGATTGACTCTTATCAAGACCTATTGGGGCACTTCATGCAGCACGCGCACACACACACACACACACAGGCTGACATTTCCTAGCCAATCACAGAACGCCTGCAGGGAGGGAGGGGGAGGAGGGGTGGTCTGTGACTCACAGTCACTCAGTTTACGGGAGTGAATCAACAGCCATTTACCGCTGATGTGTTTGTGCATGATGTGTTTTCATGCATGCGTGTGAGTGTGTGTGTGTGTGTGTGTGTGCGTGAGTGTGTGGGCTTATTGCCAATATGGTCCGGGACTCCCATTGTGACTTTGCAGTCTGTCGGTAAGAAGTGAAGTTGATTTTAGCTCTGAAAGCCTTTTCCTTCAGGGAAAGTCAAGCGCTGATGTTCAAGGGACATTATTTTATCAAACTGCCTCACTTAGAGTCGACGGCCGTTATAAACCATTAGCAACATGCTAGCAACACGTTAACAAGCCAACAATAACTGGGTCATGCTTTGATTTTCATGAAGTCAGTTTGAGCCTACAATAACGCTGAAAATAAACGAGAACAAAGTGGAAGCTTCATCTCAGAGACGATGCTGGCAGTGCAGTGTCCTGGCAGTTGGTGATGTAAACCTCTGCAGTGGGGCAATACATAATACAAATAAGACAAAGAATAAATGACAGACATCCAACGCATATGAAGTCTCATAAACACAAAATGAAACGCAAAAATAATGAGAGCAAACACATAAGCTTCATCAGAGCACATTAGAGCACAAACTGTTGAGCACATAAGTTAGTCACAAAGCTACAGTGAAATATATCAACGGTGACTTGGGTTCACGATAAATAAGAACAGCTGTCTCCTGGGTGAAAGTCGACCTGTCCGTCAACCTTCGACCTCTTCACGATGCAGACTTTGTTACTCTTCATGCTACACCGGACTTCCTCTGATAAATCCTGCACATCCTAACTCACGATTATTATTGACAAATAACAATTTATTTATAGGCAGGACAGTGGAGGGGGGGGGGAGGCAGAGAATAAAACATAATTAATTTCTGAAGTGAGATGAGGAGAGAAGAGGAGGGGACAGGTTGATGTGAGAGAAAAAGGAGGTGAAGATGAGAGGAAGTCAGGAGAGGACAGAGGGGAGGAAGGCATTGGTTTCATGTTGGGAGGAACAGCCTGGTGCTCCTTTGATGTAAGTAGCAAGTACACACACACACACACACACACACACACACACACAGACACACACAGTAACACCTATACACAGTGACCAACCCTACAGAGGGATGCGACCTGTGGATTCTAAACCAGCAGGTTGGGAAAACTACAAAGAGACACAAGGAAATCCCCCATCAGAGAGTACAACACCACAGAAAGAGAGAGAGAGAGAGAGACCAGCACCTGTCACAACAACCTGTTCTCATTCCCAACTCGTCAAACGCCAACACCTGGGCGGTGCTTCTCGGCGTCTCATACTGACCCCCCCTCGCTCCTTATGAGATGCACCGGGCATTCAAAGCCACTCTGATATGAACCCATCTAGATCATCGTATGGGCAGGGTAGCAGGACTTTCAGCCAGGATATGGCTGTCCGTGTCCCATGTGGAACCAAATTTCCATTTTAACTTATTTTGTCAATAACCAAGAGACTCTGTAGTCGCTTGAGTCATTAGTCAAGTTATTGTGAACCGCAATAATTTCCTAACCCCATAGTTTGGTGGCCTAAACCTAACTTTCCTGTAAAGACGTTTATTTAGAAAAGACACTAGGCATGTAATGAGCGGATATTGATACGCCATTACTCACACATCCATGACTGGCTGAAGGGATGTAGAGCGTCGTAGTTTGACGCTGACCAAGCGTCAGTATTTGAAAGGTTGGGAGAGTGAATGTGTTATCCCATTTTTTTTCATAAAAATCTAAAACTTTTCCACACCTTTTACCCAGAGTGAAGGAACGTATCACAATGAATGCGTCTGCAAACTGTTAACTAACAATTTAATGTTCTCTCCCATAGATGCCTCGAGATACCATATGGTAGATCAAGCCTTAAATGGGCTTATCATTTGGTATTACAACACGAAGAAGCCTCCCCTTTCACTTGGGTTCTCATATTTTTGCATCTCTCCTTCGCGGCTCTGCTGGTTCCACCTCTTGTTCCGTCTCGTGTTCCCCGCCCGTCGCCTACTGGGTCCGGTGCCGTCTCTTGTGCCCACAGCTCCAACGCGCTGAGAACCTGTTCCAACAACTGTAAAGAGAAAGAGATGGCGATGAAGAAGACGGTTCAAACCAAGCCTCCATGAGGGAGATGACCAAGTCTAAACATACCAAAGAAAGCTGAGAGCGAGGGATGGAAGAATGTATTCAATAAAACTATTAAATGTCACCCAACAAGATCCAAAATGCAAAGATGGCCATTCTGGGGCCATTCACGATGGGAATGAGTTTTATGGTATTAGACCTTAATCAATTTGATGTTGATTAATAAAGTAGGGTTAGTTAAGAAGTTAAATTAAAAAACGATGTTGGACTAAATGATAAACATTAATCATTAAGCTGTAGGCCGAAATTACAAACTCTGAATTTAGTTCTCTAAATTAGAACTAATATGAAATTGCTTCATAATCTTCCCTGTTGCTTCTTAGAACATTCATCGTTTGAACTAAATTTGATTGAATGACAAGTTTATTTGATGAGATTGAATCAATCTTATCAGTCATTGAGTTTACCTGGTCACAGGTAATTATTTTCCTTTGTACAATGTTACTCATCATATCCTTTACATATACCATTCAATTGGTTTAGTATTAACTTAGTTAAGTAGTAATGTAGTAGTAGTTATGTAACAAATACATATTTACTTCATAAAGAACTTGATTTGCACATCTATGACATAATTACTCACTGTACACCAGTCCAAGAACTCCGTAGCAACCCTGAGATTGAGACATAAATAAAAAAAAAAGTTCTTCCTAAATTGAATCGAATGTTAACGTTTATTCTGGATGATGGTGGTTTGACACGCATGAAAAAGTGGTGTATCGGAGAGATTTGCATCGGTATTATTCTGTTTAAAGGAGCTGAAATTGAACATGTAAAACCTCCATACATGGGTACAGTCATGAGGATGCCAAGAATGTGAAACTAGGATATTAAAGTTGTTATGCTGACCTGTCTGGTACGTTATTGGTATATTGATCAGCGAAATGCCTGCATACTATAATATTGTTGGGTTGGTATAAAATGTTGGCGTTTGAGTGTTCTTGCTGGTATGGTAATTTGCAAAAAGATGGGCGGCATCATTTGTTTTGGGCCTGGAGCGGCAGCAGGGCATGTGTCATGATGGGATGATGGAGGAGTTGTTTGGAGAACATCTTATGTTCATTCTTGCGACCCTCAGGAATTCAGCTTCATTGACAAAGCATAACTAGCATACATACATAGGATATAGAGTGCACACATTATAGAAAAGCAATTAAGCCTCTGGATGCAGCATTAATGAGAAAGTGATCAGTCATTCTGTCAGGACTCAGCCAGCCGGACTCCCTCCTCAGCCCATTCACACAGTGACACCCGGTACCTCAGAGCGCGCTGCCAGGGAGCTACGGGCTTGGAGGCGGGGACAAGCCAGGGGCGCTCCAACTCACACCTGAAGCCACTCAGCTCGTCCCACGGCTGCAGCTCGTCAGCTCGTTGTATTCGGGGGGATAAAGATCAAGACTGTCTGTGCTGACGTTGAGAGTTCGTGCCATGATGTCCGTGGACTTTCCTCCTCGTGTCGTCACTGAACTTTCCCTCGTGTCTTTGCTGACTTTTTTTGTGTGGAGTATTTTCTTGGATTTTTTGGGGTTTGATGTTCGATCACCCGTGGACTAAGGGGACACTTTGAGTTTTTTGTGTTTCTTTTCTAAGCGACTTGTTGTGCTCAATAAACTACGCCGTGTGTTCGGCTAGAACTAAACCTTGCCGTTGTCGTGCGCTTGGGGTCAGAGACAAACCATAACACATTCTTTTTCATTTGACAGAGGTTGAATACAGAGGCGCTAACATTGTCAGAGTTTTGAAATAAATCTATGTATACACTTTAATTTCATTAAGGAGATGCATATGTACGCTAATTTAGTTTTGCAATTTGGCATCCCCTGGACACATGTTTGTTATGATGGCTTATGTATTCTGTAATCATGTGATTTACTCAGGACATAAATAAATGGTAAATGTTTGAGGTGAGCACAAAAACAACAACAAAAAGCACAGAATGTACAAAGAGTGCAGATGACAGCATGACAGGCATTCCAGAGTCCCCCCTCTTTCTCTGAGCAATAATCTGCTTTCTTCCTGAAAAAAACATGTTCATCTCCCCGCTTGAGCACTTATGGCTGTCATCAGTGAGACAGTACAGCAGGAGAGGAAGATCTGCAGTCATCTTCACAGTGGCCGTGCTGCCAGCACCGCATCGTCCTTTTTAAACAACTGTGGGGTTTGAAAGCAGCGCAGAGTCGATTTGACTCACACTCACTCTCTATTTTATGTTTGGAACACAGTGTTGCACCAACAAATAACTATGTTGTACATCGTCATTGTTCTCATTATACATATATATATATATATATATATATATATATATATATATATATATATATACCAAAGAAGGCCATGTCATTAAAAAAAGAATAATAAAGAAGTACATATATATGTACAGTATATATATACAAATACATGAATATAAATCCACAGAAGTATACTTATGCAAGCTTAATATGAATGTAAAGTCAGCTTTTAAGTTACATTTCTCGTCAAATGCATAGATAGCTGCATATGTGTTCTGGATGGATTCATAACTGGATTATTCCTCTATGAGTCAAACATCACAGTCCAGATGGAGGGATCACAGGAAAAGAGAGGCCATGTGATCGCGCTACATTTCGCTGATGTTTAACCTTCTGCAAACGAGCACCAACCCATGACGTAGTTAAAAAGTAAATCTATTCCATAATCTTCTATTTAAAGAACATATTAAGGTTTTAAGCTTTTCAGAATTCGTAAACCAATTGTATGTCATCCAAACTCAATACAACATAATTTAACGATAAAGTTGTACAGATAAAAAATCGTAAAGATAGAAACAGGATAAAAAGATCCAATTTTCTCAGTCGAAAATATTATTTCTTACATTTTGTATGTTTTTGGGAGATTGATGATATTTGTAACATGTCAATATGGAAATAAATACTTATTTGAAAATACAAAGTAAAAGTTCCCAGTTGGCAGTCAAAATGTAAACAGTAACATGGTATTAATTGTATCATAAGTCTTGCATTTTTGTGTACCACATTTTTGTGTACAACTCAAGTTCCTACCCCCAATTTCCCCAACACAGAACAAATCGCACTGCCTCAATTGTCATAATAGCAAGTTACAGTACTAATAACTCAAGTATACCCCAAAGTAAGTAAATATGGTGTAGGAGGGCAGTACAGACAAAGAGAAACAAGTAATGAGTTTTAGAAATTGGAAATTATTGCTATTATTAATTCCCACAAGGTCAGGAAAGGGGGAAAGCAACAACAACTTGAATGAATAAATAGAACTGTCCAAGACCAAAGAGATATGTTATGGTTCTAATGAGAGAGTCTTCAATTCATCAAAGTATTGTATGATCTCAGGGTGTCTCTGCAGCGAGAACTTGATTTTTTCGTACTACTCTTGTAAATTCAATCTTTGTTTCTAAAGTTCAGTAGATACCATTGTCATATTCATGTAATGTGTTTATGTAACTCTGTAATGCTGTTCATTCTGTACACATGACATCTATTGCATCTGTCCATCCGGGGAGAGGGATCCTCCTCTGTTGCTCTCCTGAAGGTTTCTTCCCTTTTTTCCCTGTGAAAGGTTATTTTTGAGGAATTTTTCCTGATCCAATGTGAGTTCCTGGGACAGGGATGTCGTATGTGTACAGAATGTACAGCCCTCTGAGGCAAATTTGTGATATTGGGCTATACAAAATAAACTGAATTGAATTGAATAGATGGTGTTGTTGAGTTTTGTAAATTGATTTGATCTTGTTACTCTCTACGCAATTTATTTTGCAACGATGAAAAAGCTCCAATTTATAATAAGAAGAGAAGGGGATAGACCGTCTTTTTGGTTGTTCATGATAAACTCATCAATGACTCTATTTAACAAACCACAAAAGTTCTTATCCCCCACCTCCATACAGGACAGGGTTTCAGTAATAGATTAAATGATAGATCTAAAATTACTGGAGCATGGTCAGATTCTACTATATTCTGTATTAGCCACTGACGAAAGGAGGGTTTTATCAATAATAAAATATTCTATTCGAGAGTAGGACTAGTGGTTATGTGAGTAGAAAGACAAAGTCTTATCGGTGGGGTTCTGAAACCTCCACGGATCAACACATCCAACTTGATCCATAAAAGCCACCCTTTGAAGGTGGTTTTGAAGTAGGGTTTGATCTGTCCAGACTGGGATTTATTAAGCAATTTAGATCTCCTCCGAATATTACATTATAAGAGTTTAGAGTAGGAATATTGGAGATAATTTTCTTTTATGAAGTATTCATCATCCCAGTTAGGATCATATACATTAACAAGTATCACTGGTCTGTGAAAGAGCGAACCTGTAATTATAATATAACGGCCATTTGGATCTGAGATTATGTCAGCTAGAGTAAATTGTACTCTTTTATGAAGAAGAATGGCCACCCCCCCTTGATTTACTATTAAAGTTAGAGTGGAAGATTTGACCTACCCAGGGTTTTCGTAATCTCATTTCGTTTGCTGGTGCGCCTCTTGTAGTTTTTTTCAGGTGAGCGAAGACTCTAGCTCTTTTAATGTCCTTTGACATTCCAGCTGACAAATCATTTAACATGGGTCTACTTAAAGTTAAAGGTTTGTTTTCTCATGGGGCCAGTGCGTTTCCCGTACAACTCTATATAATACCCTAAAGACTACAACATATTGGCATAAAACACCATTCCTATGCTGGTCTCGCTAACAGGGTCTAGCCCAAGGGTGGGCAAACTACGGCCCGGATCCGGCCCATTGGGCGTTTTGATCCGGCCCGCCGAGTATTATGAATTATAAATTATAGTAAAGACCGCTGTAATGCTTCGTACCCTCGGGGCTGCGCGTGCGCACTCCTGCAGCAGAACGCTGCAGGTTAAAGAGCGCCGTCACGCTTTCTGCTGCAGGAGAGCGAGCACACAAACAGCCTGAAAGAGCTGAGCAATAAATGAGCATTAAGAAACATCAATGCTGGTCTGTTGCCGTCATCGAGCTTCAGAAAACTCAAGTCGGGAACGGAGAAGCGTCACAGCGCTGCGTGCCGTGCTTTCTGCTGCGTATCAGGCTGCGAGTCCAGCATGCTGCTTGCTACTCACGTCCACCCCTCCCCTCACAGGCAAGCTCACCGTAATGTACCGCATACCGCTGGAAAGAGATCACCATAATGTACCGCATACCGCTGGAAAGAGATCACCATAATGTACCGCATACCGCTGGAAAGAGATCACCGTAATGTACCGCATACCGCTGGAAAGAGATCACAGTAATGTACCGCATACCGCTGGAAAGAGATCACCGTAATGTACCGCATACCGCTGGAAAGAGATCACCGTAATGTACCGCATACCGCTGGAAAGAGATCACCGTAATGTACCGCATACCGCTGGAAAGAGATAACCGTAATGTACCGCATACCGCTGGAAAGAGATCACCGTAATGTACCGCATACTGCTGGAAAGCGCCGCTTCTTAGTGTTCGCAATCCTTTGGAATTACGTCGTAAAGCGTTAACTTTCGAAGAGTTCCGGTAATTTGAATTTGGCATGTCACTTTCTGTCGCCGGAGACGGGGTTCGTACTACAAGAGTTTTAGAGTTGTAAAATTAACAGCTGCATCCAGAGTATTTTTCCTCGGCATAACGAACGCACTTCAAACTCACGGGACTGCACCGCCCCGGACCAACAACACTGTTCCCACTGAAATAGTTTCTTTACTTTTTAGTTATTGGCTTTTACTTGTAATTCATATTGGTTCACACAAACACTCCCCATCAGGGGTGTCGTTAGGCCTATTTTAGGGGCGGCTACAGAATGTGTCTGTCGGTAGTTGTTAACGAGTGTTACCTGCTTACATATGAGTGTTACCTGCTTACATTCAGGTTTACCTGTAAGTCCAGGTAGATACAGAATGTGTCTGTCGGTAGTTGTTAACGAGTGTTACCTGCTTACATTCAAGTTTACCTGTAAGTCCAGGTAGTTACAGAATGTGTCTGTCTGTAGTTGTTAACGAGTGTTACCTGCTTACATTCAGGTTTACCTGTAAGTCCAGGTAGATACAGAATGTGTCTGTCTGTAGTTGTTAACGAGTGTTACCTACTTACATTCAGGTTTAGTTGAGGCAAATGAAAGGGAAGTTAGAAAATGTCTCCATTGAGCGAGTGTGAACAAGCAAATTCGAAATACAATAAATAACTATCGACATCTCTCTATTCTTTGCATTAATATAGATTATTATAATATTTTTTTCCATTGAATGGTATATTTGACACTGAACTAGTTCATCTTTATCTCAGTGATAGTGTCCAAATGAGCATAACATATCACTATGACCCTGAAATTCTGTCTCTTGTGTTCTCATATACTGAATGAAGCAAAACTACAGAGCAAAATCACACTATTTCTGATTGAACCAATAAATGAACTGTCAGAAACAATGGATATCCGGGGCCCCAAGAAAAATGTGCGCACACATTCACCAGGGTGACACTCCCCTTGGGGCTTAGTCCCCCCTTTCTTGGAATCCTACAAACGCCCCTTCTCTCTATCCATCTGATACTGGCCCGGCCCGTCTGTCAAATTTTAAAAGTCAATGTGGCCCCTGAGCCAAAAAGTTTGCCCACACCTGGTCTAGCCGCAGGACTCCCTTAACTTGGTACTTCCAGTAAGGCATTCCTTAATTTCTCCTAACTGGGAGATTCTCCCAACACATTCAATTTGTGTGTAAGACCAACTTTGTGAGATCACAATAAAAATAAAAAAGTACAATTACCCACAACAAGTACATGTTGAAACGTATCAGACCTTTAGCTTGTATTACACAGGGTGGTGTGTAATTTAAAAAACAAAAGAGAAGAGTGGCTCTCACCATAACAATAATAGTAGCAGGAGTAACAGTAACCACAACACCGAACGGTGAGAAACGGAGAAAAGAAAAGTCTGCATATCACGACGGACGTCAGGTAC
This sequence comes from Cyclopterus lumpus, assembly GCF_009769545.1. Taxonomy (NCBI): domain Eukaryota; kingdom Metazoa; phylum Chordata; class Actinopteri; order Perciformes; family Cyclopteridae; genus Cyclopterus; species Cyclopterus lumpus. Next base: position 3,367,991 of record NC_046990.1, read on the forward strand.
ATATAACCACACCTGTGTCTACCTGTTTATATGACCGTGATCCTGACTTCGTTAACCGGTTCTCCGTCGGTGGTAGAAGGCTTTTTCTTCTTCCGGGGTGTCGAAGTAGACGGATTCTCCTTCAAAGGTGACGCGAAGGTGGGCCGGGTGTAGCAGTCCGAAGCGGATCCCATTTATGTAGAATTCTTGTTTAATGTCATTGAAAGCCACTCTCTTTTTGGCAAGGGAAGCGCTCATGTCCTGGTACACTCTCAAAGTCACAATGCAGAAATTTTATTTGTGTTTCATGGCCCATCTTAATATGTTTTCCTTATTAGAGTAGTTGTGAAAGCACACAATAAAAGACCTGATCTTGGTGGACCCTTGTTCTGGTACCGGACCGGTACGTTGTACGCGTTCAATCAGTGGAGGTGAAGTGAACACCTCTGGCCCCGCCGTCTCCATCAGTAGGTCCGCCAGGAACTGCTTCGATTCCCTGCCAGTTTCGCTGCCCTCTGGTACGTTTACGATGCAGAGGTTGGATCTTCCTCCAACCGGTTGTGGAGAAGTTTGTTTTGAGACTGCATGGATTTAACGTTTGACAACTTGTTGTATGGTAAAAAGTCGAACACAAAGGAGGTCTTAAAGGTGAAATATAAAAAGTCGGGAGCTTCACCGCGTGTGCCTGCTCACTCCATGCTTTAACCGGAACCTGGAACCTTGATTTACCTCTAAAATTGTTATTTATTACTAGCTGATAATCGAAATTCTATTTTTTCCTCCTCTGAAATGGTTTAGTTTACAATACATTCATATTCCTAAGCGTCTTACCTTTCAAATATGGCCAGATATATACATGTAGGCCTTTTGGTGGATAAGCTATATCTGATTCATTTTGGATATATTATTTTGGGCTTTTTTCCCCAAGGGATAGGGCTTAATGGGCAAAATCTTTCAAAAGCCTGACCCGGCAACTTTTAAAAACGCTGTAATATGTTTGCCAAGTGCTGATCTCAATCTTTATACTAACACTTCTGATTTTTGTATTGATGCAACTCTGACAGCTCTGGTGCTTTTTACTGCGTTATAAAACCCTGAGTAGTTTCAGGCCTGTCAGCCGATCTTCGAGTGTGCAAACCCGACAGCTTTTCCCTTAATCAGGATGTACAAGCTGTATTTATAATGGTTGATCACCTTTAAATGGGAGCCTAGGAGGAGCAAAAAGCACTGTTGACTGTCCGTGCTTGATTGCAATTTGCTGCTTTAATTGCCTTTTTGTGGACTTATTTCCTTCGCTTCTCTAAGTGCCTCTTGTCACTTTAAATATCTACCCTGTGCTACTTTAGTGCTCTGTTAAATAAAACCGTGCAGTAATACTGAATATAAACTGTAATAGCTGTGAGGGGCGGGTTCGACCAGGGCTTGCAGGAGTTAAACCGTTCGGATCATCTGACCACATATGAAGATACGAGTGGTCAATGTTAGACTTTTACGTACTTTTAATGTTATTTTAATTCAGCTTAGCACATTTTTGGGAGTGAAGGAAAATCAAAATGTGATTCCATTTATTTTGTATCTGTTTTGGCTCCACTCAGATGCTTGTAGTTTGTTGGTCAGACTCCCATAAAAATATATGTTTGTCTGAATATGTTAAAAGCATCCATGTTTTACTTGCTGGTGCTCTGAGCCATATGCACGCCACAATTAGGCTCTAAACACTGAAAGAAAAATGCACCAATTCACCTTTTTCTATTCAGTTATGATGGCAACAAAAAGAGGCATAATCAAAAGGACCCTCATTGCACACCAAGTCCGTCAAGTCATAAAAATGTTCACACATTTAAAAATAATTACAAAAGGTTCTGTCAATTAGGTTCACGCACCAAATCTAAAAACGTTGTCTGTCATTAAAGTTTTTGGAACAGATTAGATTATCTGCGTTTTTTCACACCCGTCAAAAAGCCAAAAGAGGGTTGTTTGACCAGTCGGAGAGAAAATTACATCTCATTAGCAGATTCACTTTGTCTCCCAGTACAAAGCACCTTGACAATAAAGACAGAATTAAGGATCCAGAGATCCAGAATTTAAAGAGTTTGCCAAACAGCTTTAAATCAGTGATGGTCGCCAAACAAAGGATGCACAAAGGCTGAGACAGGAGCGATTGTGCCTTTGGCAGCTCAACCATAGCTATTGTTAACGTCATTCATCCATGAGCCCCGTTTGGGACTCGCACTATTCATTGCACCCTCGGAATGAATTCAGTTTTGTCTTGTATTGCAAATTATGACAGCTAATGAAATAATACAGGGTGCAAGGTTTCTGTGCATGCAGATTTTTTATTAGATGAAGGATGTGAAAAAGATGGACTTGGAGCCTTGAATTCTTTTAAAACCACTTTTTGTATTTAAAAAAAAAAAGAAGATTTTCTGATTGTTTTTAGGTATGTTTTAACACAACCTTATTCACATACTTCTCTTCATTTGATTGTGTCGGCAAAGATGTTTTTTCAGTCATCTTGTAATTTGGCTTAATATTTGTATCATCTGAGCAGTTTCCTCCGCTGAAAGGTTAGACTACAGTCCAATGAGTATGAATGGTGGTCTGGGTTCAGAGGACTCGATACAGCGTCTGATGACCTGATGATTAGCTAAACCAAATGACATTAAAGTTCGTTACAATTGTTTTTCCTATGTATATAATTACTCAATCATTATACTGTGGAAAAGAGCATCATATGTACGTGAATCATTTCTACATTTATTGTAAAATGGTTTTAAATTACATTTCAAAATGTCCCAGCTGGTGAATTGTATTGCGTTGCACTGAGATATGTTTCTATCATTCACTCTGCTCTCATTGACATGAATGGGTTTGAGATAATATTTGATTCGGATCGTTACGTAATATGTATCACTCAGATGCTGAAGCCTCAAATCAACACAACTTCAGAGCGTGTTTTTGCACATCACATGGACAGTGGAATTACCTGAAGACAAAACTATTGATTAACTAATTTCCAAATACCACAAACATCATCTTAAAGGATGAATAATGCAGATGTTTTTGACTGACAACTTGATTTACTCCAACAGAGCACCAAATGTTGTCAACAGGATTTTCTGTCAGAGCAGGTGTGGTTGTATTATTAGTATTTTATTCCAAATGAATTGTACTTTTACCCCAAACACCTATATTCCTCTGTGATTTGAAGTGATAGAGCATCAATAGTTGAGGAGGTCTGCAGCACAACGTTGTGCGTCCAACAGCTGCCATCAGGCTTCTGAGACAAACACTTCTCCATCGACTTCTCCCAGCACCGCTAACAAGCACAGCCTGCTGCCAGTTCTCTGCAAAATCCAAAACAGCTGGCGAGAAAGCATTCTGTTCTGGATGTCCTGTAAAACGGAGTGGCACCACAAGTTAAGGCTCTTCAAACTAAAGAGAGAACGTGGAGATGAGGAAGAACTTGACTGTCTGAGTGTTTTGTTTTCATGAAGCCGAAGGTCCTGATGATGGTGAAGAGATGACGAAGATACAAACGCTCGCCCGGTATCAGCTGGGATCTGCTCCCAGGGTTACAGCTGACGGAGGGATGGATCTGCCTGAAAGCTTTAAACCAAAGTGTAAAAGTATCTGTTTGGCTACGGCGTGCTATATTTGGACTCTAATACAGTCAGACATGTGTGCCCCCTGTATAATTGTAGTCTCCTTCCAGTGTTGGCATGGAAACGGGAAACCTGAGAAGAGATTTGGCGTCAAATGCATTTGCCCTGGTGGAAAGGACCCCGATGGTTCTTTCCCTGCAGGTTCCATGGCCACAATCTCCCAGCTGATTGACTGGTCCGAAGAGGATGGGACTCTCACAATATATCATCTCACCAAAGCCCGGGGTGTCCTGGTTCACACCGTCAAACGGAAGAACTGCCCCAGGTGCACACTCGGACTTGCCAGTGAAGATTCTGAAGTGTACTGTATAGCATTTCCCATGCCCCCGACTTAATTTGACTTGTCCTCTGCGTACTGCTTCATTACAGCTATTGCCTTTGAAGCGGCCATCCTCTCAACTAACTAACATGTGTTATTTATTTTTTGTGTGAGTTACCAGACATGGTTTTCCTATATTTTCATCCGGAGTTTGGAGACGATCAAACTGGTCGGTGCTCTTCCTCGTGGTCATCTACTTCCTCTTCATCTGGATCATGGAGATTTTTAGGGAACGGCCAGGAAGCGGGTCTGAGAGTGAGTGTGGCTGCAAAAGCTTCCTCCTCTTCCTCCAAGACTCTCAGAATCAGAAGAATCAGAATCAGGTTTTATTGGCCAAGTAAGTTTGCACAAACAAGGAATTTGACTTGGTAAGGTGACTCTCAGTGTGCTTGCACAAAATATACAACACAATACAATACACAATACAATACAGTATACAAATATACAACATAATACAAATATACAACACAATACAAACAAACAGTGCAATGGACTAAGGAGTTTAAGAAGTATGTACAATGCCCACGTACACCAGCGGCCCCACGTTGTTGCCGCCCCTTTTATATGTGTTGCCACGCAGCGTTTTGATCACATCGTCATCAAACAGTAGTCTTAGATCTCCACGGGGGGAATGGGATGAACAAACTGACTGAGTTTCCTGGATATGCCTCATGATTAAATACCATCTCCATCCTTTCATCCTTTATTCCGCACAGTGCCCGTGAGCCACGTGTCTTCGCACTGTTAACTCATAAGAGGCCGATCACTGGTGACTCCCTCAAACGTTCACTCCGAACCCGCTCTGACTACTTCACTCGTGTCCTGCAGCAGATATGCTAATGCTAGCTCACATAGTCTGCCCCTCAACAGTACCGGTTCACCTCTCTGCTTGTGTGCATCGTCCTCCATCCCTCCCGCAGCTCTTCTCCTCTTCTTCATCCAAATTTAACCCTGTCATTGTCTTTTTTTTCTCTCCTTTCCTCCCTCTGTCCAGGTTTCATCACTCCTCCTTCACTGTATATCTAGTGCCACTTCCCTCTTCATACCTCTTTTTAATCTTTACTTTTTATTTCCCCCCAGTTCTTTAACTCTCTCTCTCTCTCTCTCTCTTCCCGTCTGTCTCACTTTCTCCTCGAGGGTTCTTTCTCTGACACAAGTAACCTTCCCTGTCAGGAGGCCGTGCGAGTGTATGTGTGTAATAAGCCCACTTCCTCACCTTAGCATTGTTATCGGACGAGTGGCAGCTCTAATTATGTTCTCTCTCTCTCTCTCTCTCTCTCTCTCTCTCTCCTCTCTCTCTCTCTCTCTCTCTCTCTCTCTCTCTCTCTCTCTCTCTCACACACACACTCACACACTCTCTCTCTCTCTCACACACACACACGAACAGGACAGACCGACTAAGCACAGTGAGAGTGGAGAACAATCCATTGCTGTCTCATTCTATCAAGTCCTCTATCTGTGACCGTGCGGGCTCCAGGGTGTGTGTGTGTGTGTGTGTATATATATAGACGTATAATGTGGTTGTGTGTGTGAACGTGTTCTCTGGTACAAAGCTCTTAAATTGCCATCTGAAAGGTGACCTCCCCTGCAGACAGAAGATATAACACTAAACTCTAAAGTACTGCAAACTGGACACAACAGGATGTGTGTGTGTGGTTGTTTTACCCTTCTGAACATTATTATTCCATGCATTATGATTATTACTCACTTAGTAATCACTGTAGCATTGATGGTCAGCAGTGTGCGGCAGAAACGACTGGCAGGTAGATTATGAACACAGATCTAAATGATTGGATCATTAAGTCAACTGTCAATCATTTCTGCAGCGTCAAAAAACATCTAAAACTGTCCACTTCGACACGCAACCCTGTGACCAACAAAGAGATGCTTTATCACTTGAAGCTGGGTCACGTACTTACGGTACCTAATCAACTACAAAGGTTAGTATAAATAGTTCATGTTCTGCTTCTCATTCTGCCATCCCAGGTTCATGTGAAACCAGACGGTGACAAACAGCTAATGGGAAACACGAGCGTCCTTCAGTTTGGACCCTCCGGTTCTCCGTCCTCCCAAAGGTCAGTTCTGTCAAGACGATCTGCAACTGGTCAATGCCGACACACACAAATAATCCTGCATATACATATATATATACACATATATATACATACATATACATGTATGTATATGTATATGTATATATATATACATATACATATATATGTATATGCATACATACATATACATATATATACATATAATACATATACATATATGTATACATGTATATATATATATATGCACATATCCATGTATATATACATATATATATAATATATATACATATATTATATATATATGTGTACATGTATATACATATATATACATATATATATATATATATATATGTGTACATGTATATACATATATATACATATATATATATATATATATATATATATATGTGTACATGTATATATATATACACATATATATATACACATGTGTATATATATATATATATATATATATATGTGTATATATATATATATTTACATATATATATATACACAAATATGTATATATATATTTACATATATATATATATACACAAATATATATATACACAAATATATATATATATATATATATATATATACTTAGCATTTAGTAAAATGGTAAGTAGTGTTTTTTTTCTGGCTGGAGAACATTGAGACTGAGCAAAATGATTAATCAGATAGGAGGGAAATTCCTCCTCAGAACACGTCGGACGATCCACTTTTGCAATTAGTCTCTCAATTCCATTAAATACGTCCTGTTTCGGTGGCTGATCAGCTGGACTGTTAATTAAATTATACTCATTATCCTGTAATGTGAACAGGGAATTGATTTTCAAGTTCTGCATCATCCTCCTGACCTTTTCTGTTCTTGACAAAAGCACACATGTACTCACATGCGTTTATAAA